>NC_092803.1:101059766-101169766 GCF_040954645.1 Diabrotica undecimpunctata
TCGGTGCGTTTTGGTTTAGTTTGAGTTTTCTTACAAGCTCTCTCTGATGACGGGAAGACCCAGAAACACGTGTCAGGGAGTGGTAAGAAACTCAAATTAAATCGAAACGCAACCATTTTCGTATAAGTAATTATTATAAATTTAAACGTATTATGGTTTGTTTGAAATAAAACCAAACAAAGCTTTTGAAAATAGACTTACCTAATGGTTTTGAATTAGTTAATAATGTTAGTAATGGGATTTTATTTTTGTGACAGAGTCACAAAATTTATATAATTTAGTAATTTAGTAAATACATAATTTAGTACTAATTTTGTTTTGAATACCTAAAATTTCTTATATTTATATTTTTCTTCACTTGAAAATGATAAAAAATGATGTTATGCCATACATATACGGCTTCTAGTTCAAAAATCGCATCAAAGAATAATATTTTAAGATCTTAACCTAAGCCTAAGATCTTAACCGTTGCAACGGTTACATAACCATGGTTACATAAAAAAAAAATTAAACGCTACTTAAACCTTTTTATGATTTTTGCTACTTTTTAATATCTATGGTTTGTTTTTAAACCAGGAGGAGTAAACTAAAAAGACAGATTCACACCCAAGAAAGTCACTAGAAAAATCACCAAATACATCTTCGACGGTAATCCATAAATATTATATTATACTAATACATACATCGCTAAAGAGTTGTAAAAAAAATTGTTTTTTTTTTTTTAATTAAAAGTAAAATAAAAATCTAAAAATAAAAGGAATAACGCAGAAACACAAAAATCGCCGATATAACTCAATTAACCTATGAAATGCCAGTAGTATCAAAATGTCATTAAGTGTCAAAATTTCATAACAGTGGAGTAAACTTGCCTGAGGTTGGACCAATTACAAACAAGCATTACGGCGTGGTTGAATGACTCCTCTTGGTGTAAAAGCAGGCCATAGTAAAATTATATAGTAGTAAGCCCCCATGCATTGTAAAACAGTCAAAAACCCAAAAGTATGTTTATTACATTAAAAACATTTTATTTCTATTTTTTTACAAACCAAAATGTAGAACACTTCAATTAATTGTTTCAATGCTTGTTATTTAGTGAGACCAACAATAATTCAGCCGAATTCGGGTCAAGGCTGGAAAAAAATACCTGAAATTCGGGACTTTTCAATGAAAATCGTGGCATATTTTTGTTAAATATGGCACTTTAATATCATCATGAACATTTAACATTTTTATGTCGACAATGATAGTTTTCATGGGATTAAGCCACAATTGGTTGCAATGATAATTACATTTTTGTTATTTTTTGACATTTCGACTTAAAATCCGGAAATCGTTCAAAAAAAAAAGGAAAAATAAGAAAATCAACCGATATTGGATTTACCTGTATTTTTCTCGGGCAATACAGAAACGAAAAAAAGCCACAGTTATTAAATGAATACGTTTTGGTTGTGGTATTACTGTCCTATATTCTAGATATTGTCGACTTTTTTCGTTCCACCAATTCAATTTGATGTGAATTCTTACAAGAATTCAAAATTTCAAAATAGAATTTTACCAAAACGTTGAAAATCTCGGATGGCCCGGAAGCGTTTTCCGGGACACCTGGACACGACTTCGTAATTTGGACCATGTCCAGAATTCTTCGCATTAGTTGGTCACACTAGTTATGCTATAAAAAGGCAGAACACTTTATATACCTACCTTAAATATATTTCAAAAATTTCTAAACAAACTTAAAATTAACAAAGTCATTAATTATTTTCGATAATTGTAACGTATTATAACTTCAGAATTGAAATCTCACGAAAGAAGCAACTGTCGTTACCAAAAATCTAGGGGATCCTAAATGTTCTTTATCAGATGAAGAAATAGTCTTCGGCACTCGCTTAGCAGATTTAAATTATACGCTATCTGGTGAACAAATTTGTATTGACGACGACCTAGCAGATCCTAATTATTCTCCTTTTGAAAGCGATATCTCAGTAAGTATCTTATTAGTAAAACTCTACAAATATTAATCAATACTTTTTAGGATACTTCTCCTATAATAATTTGTTCACCATCTTCTTCACCTGAAGTAACTGAGCCTAAATGTTCTTTATCAGATGGAGAAATGGTCTTCGACACTGATTTAGCAGATTTAAGTTATACGCTATCTAGCGAACAAACTTTATTGACGACGATCTAGCAGATCCTAATTATTCTCCTTGTGAAAGCGAAATCTCAGTAAGTTTTTTTTTTGTAAATTTCTATAAATATTAATCAATACTTTTTTAGGATATTTCCTCTATAATATTTTCTTCGCCACTTTCTTCACCTGAAAATTTACATACCGAACTTAACACAGAAGTTCAACAAAAAGAGGAATCCGCCAAAATACAACAAAGTTTTCCTGTAGATTGCCAAAGTATGACTGAAAACAAAAAACAGTCCAACAAAAGTGTTTTTACTGACACGTAACCAGGGCCGCCGCTAAGGTATTGGCCGCCCGTGTACAACTTAATATTTGCCGCCCCCCTTCCAAAACTTTAGACATAGGTACATACTATTATTTAAAGAAATGTGCAGAACATGCATAATATAACAATAATAATTTGTAAATAGATAAATATTTACTTGAACATTTAGACTAATCTCCATGATCCAACGTCCATATATTATCCTAATGTATATCCTATCCTAATTTAATAACCATGATCCAACGTCCAGAATATGTATATCCTAATATCCTAATTTAAACGCCTATTTAATTAAAATAAATCGTGAATAGAAACATAAACACATAAAAAAACTAAAAAAGCACTTTTCTGGCTTTCGTCTCGGAAAACTTTTTGACAATATCTTTAATGTCTAATGTCGCACACACTTCATGTTCTATAGATAACATTGCAGAAAGCAGAAACACATCTTACTACATTTTTTATTTGTTCTACGTGCGCCCCAATGTTTTTTCTCCATTTCATATAATTTTTGATGACCAGAGTCAACTGTTAATCCTTTTTTTAATGTTGTAGATAGTTCAAACAGTTTTTGAGAATATTTTATATGAGCTGCACCGGATTCATGTCTTTTTAAAACAATCGCTAAATGTTGCCAGTCACTTACCCCATTAATTCCCCTAAGTAATTGTCGGCTGCTTTCATCACAACAAAATAGTTTATAAGGTGCATAAAAAACACTATTTAGTGATAATGAGTAAAGTAACCACGGGCGATGAATTCGGTCTTGATTAGGTAATGTACGATAATAATAAGTTTCTGAAAATTTCCTATTATTTGTATCTCTGGGGAAGTTAGTTTTTGTAATTTGCTGAGGAAAATTTTCAACAAGAAATGAACTTCACTTGGATTCATATTTGCAGGCCATTTTTCAGGAACATCTAAAACCAAGTATATGCTGGATTAACTGGAACATTAATTGTTCTGTCTTGGTTGGTGGTTTCAGGTTCACGCATCACAGCATCAGCACTCGCACTATCGCTATTATTGTCATCAAATCATCAGTCTCTATCCGCAGGAATATTCAATTGTTTCGTACTTTTTTCTATGGTTTGGACTTTGCTGAAGTTGAAGGTCCTAAATTTATATCCAAGTCTTCTATATTTTCATGTATGTTTTTCATCAAAAATGATTCCAGTGCACCGCTAATTTTTTTTTCTCCTCAATGTTTGCCTCTTTTATTTTTCTATATTAAAAACCTGAAAGTCGTTTTCTTTTTCTTTCATACATTTTGAAATTATCACTTAAGAACGAAGCCGGGCGAATTTGACAAAATAAATCCAAAAACACTACAAATAAGTTGTCCAAATAATGTTTCTCCAAATAATATGTAGCCGTAACGCGTATACGAATAAAATTGCTCTGATCTCGACGTTACTTCAAAATACAGTACCTACTGTGCAAAAGAAACGGGCACACTACTATATTTTACAAACAAAATTGTTTATCAAAAGCGTGTCTAAATTCATCGAATTCTCAACTAAGACTGAACATAAGACATAATAACCCATCTATAAACATAACCATAGGAACAATATTATCACAGAAACTTTACAACCACTTGCCTAAATTCTTGTAAAGTATCTATGTGTGAAATCTCAAATAACTGAAGTTCGAAAGCCGCAAGCCGCTTTGAATTAAAAAGTATTCCCGAAACTGCTTTATGACTGTACCTACATAAGGGCGGCAGTTCATCCAATAAATAATATTTTCTGACATTTTTTTTAGATTAGGATAAAAAAAAGAAGTATACATGATAAATGAAACGCATTTAAGTATTATCACGTACTGAATAATTATTATTGTTTGGAATATTAGAGTTCACAGAATTATTTGAATCATTACTATTTAATTATTTGAATTTATTTTTGTTTTAAAAAAGTATTATCATCAGTGGACTGCCTTTGGCCGCCCCTATTGTTGGCCGCCCGTGTGCGATGCACACTTGGCACACATGGTAGCGGCGGCCCTGCACGTAACCATACAACAGAATTAGCGGTTCAAAAAATTTTATTACTTTCTCCACGAAACGAAAACAGAAAAAAATTATTGTTTTCACTAAGAAAGAAAGGAAACTATCTTAATAGCAATATTACGAACAAACCAGTAAGAAAAGGAGATCAATTCTCTAATTATGCAGCCTGTACTTATTGTTTAGAATATTATTCTATTAAAAATATATGGCGACATCGCAAAAACTGCGAGGAGAATGTATCTAAGGCAGTCCCTTCGAAAAATGCATTAAGTGATCAAAATTTCTTTCTGCGTCATCTTAGAGTGGATTCTCAATTGAAGTTAGAAGTATTTCCACGAATGAGAAGTGATTATATATCTATTGAGGCTAAAAAGGATGCACTTATATGTGCATATGCCGCGAGATACCTGAAAATCCACCGCGAAAAACATTTTATTTCGGTTACATCAAGAAAAATGCGAGCACTAGCGCGACTTCTTATTGAGATAAGAAAAATAAAACCATGTGTTAAAAGTCTTATTGACTCTTTAAAACCAGAATATTATGATGTGTTGGTGGACGCTACTAAATTGGTTGCTAAATATGATTCTGAAAAACAAAATTATGAATCTCCTACATACGCTCTAAATATGGGCACAATATTAAAACAGTGCTGTGATATAGCACTATTGCACACTTTAAAGAAGTCGGATCTGTTACAAACTGTAAATTTGGCCAATATTGAAATTAATTTAAAAACCTTAATGAAAATAATTGAAGCAAACTAGAAGTTTGATGTATCAAGTCAGGCTTCCAGTGATTTGAGTTTAAAAAAATTGAATAAGATAACTTTAGTACCGCTTGCTAGCGATTTAAAATTACTTAAAAATTATTTAATTGAAAAATCGAAGATTGCTGTCTTAAAGTTATTGGAATCAAACGATGACGAAGATGCCTATTTAGCTTTGTTAAATACTGTATATTGTCGTTTAATGTTATTAAACAGGCGACGACCTGGTGAGTTACAACGACTTCTAGTACAAACTTACATATAAGCTTTGCAAAACGAAAATCCTCAAGGGTATGAAGAATTTTCAGAAGCAATTTCTGATACTGAAAAGTTTTTAATGAATAATTTTAAACGAATTGTTATAAGAGGCAAGAGAGGTCGTGGGATTCCAGTACTGTTTAATAAAGAATTGCAGGAACACCTAGATTTAATTTTAAAATGTAGAAAGAGCATTTTAAAGAAACCGAATATTTATTTATTTGCTACCCCAAACTCAGACGAACCTATACGGGGCTATAAAGTATTAAACAGGTTTGCTAACGAGTGTGGTGCTCATAATCCTAATGTACTTACTTCAACTAAGCTTAGAAAACATTTAGCAACTTTAACACAGTTGTTCTGTATGACAGAAAACGATATGGAACAACTGGCCTCTTTCATGGGACATACATTAGGAGTACATAGGAAGTCTTACAGACTTCCTGACGATATTTACAAAACACCTAAAATTTCTAAGCTTTTGATATTAATGGAAAAAGGACAGGCAGGACAATTCAAAGGAAAAACATTAAATAAAATCAATTTGAACTTAGAAGAAGATTTACTGGAAAAATACTCAGATGATAATATAGACGAAATTTTGGAACGGGAAGAAATTCAAGAAATCTCAGACCACGAAACTAACAAAGAGGAATCGATTAATAAAAGTAATATAAAATCTGAAAAAAAGAGAAGAGTGCTCACCGCTTAAACAGAAGACCAAAAAGTAGTCGTATGTGATTACTTTAAAGCTCAAATTACACAAAAAAAAGCTCCAAAGAAACAAGAGTGTACGGAACTTATTTCGAAATATCCAGTACTTCTTTACAATAAAAACTGGCTAAAAATCAAAGTCTTTGTCCGAAATAAGTACAATAAAACAAATAAATAGTTATTGTCTGCCTCTATTACTGATTTATTATTTGCCTTATTGGATTTGATAAGTGTATTCCGTTATTTTTTTGAGTGTAATAAATAAATCAATTTTAATTTTGTTTTTCTTTTTGTTCACCCTTCTTCCTTATACTAGCAAAGATACACCGAACACCGAACAGATTAAGAATGTAGGCATGAAACGTGTTGGTGACATTTTATTCTAAAAGAAACAAACAATTCCACGTGTATTTAGTATTATTTTTTTACTTAAACATTCTAAAGTACACGTTTCAAATAAAATTAACAATTAATTTTTTTTTTTCATTTCGAATCAACTGTGTAATTAAACGTTAAAGTCAGTACTTTTGTATAATTTTTGTTATAGATAGAAGCGTACCCACAAACTAAACATACTTTACTTCATGATAGAGTACGTTATTCTATTTATCTTTAAAAATTAATTCTACATAAATTATGAACACAACCTGGATTAAAGCTTAGTTTTACATTTTACTTTAAATACATAGTCAAGAAATGACCACTTGCTGAACGTATAACGATGAAATAGGAGAACACGTAGATTTTAAATGTTCGTTTTTCTAATTATTATCATATAGTACGAATAGCGAAATGTATGTTTTGATTTATAGTATAGAATTAATATGTACACACATCTAAATAAAATGTAATATTAAAAAAATATAACTAAATATAAAAAATAACTACTAAATACTCTAAAACACAAATAAACATGGTTTATTAAACAATGGAAAAAAAGAATAACAAAACAAACAAAAACAGAAACTAAAAACACCAAAAATAAAAAAAAAACTGAAAAATTATACACACACGCATTTATTTATGAAACCACTATAGTCATAAATAAACCGTGCTAATACTTCAAGATATTAGGCTATAAGACGCGAGAGACCAACAGTCGAATATTCCAAACGTAGATTTAATTGCATGCAGTGTTGCCCGATTTGCGGAATACCCATGCTATGTAAATATATAAACAAATATTCAGCGGAACACCCACCATCGGAAATCCCTACATTTCGTATACTGCAGTCAATATACGTAGAGCGGTGGCGCCGCCGCGGCCCTCGGTCATGTCTCAAACTAAATTATACAAAATGTTAAAAAAACCTTAATAAGTCGTCCCTCTAAAAGGTTGTAGAAAGGTGAAATATGATAAATTAAATCGATTTACATTGATTTCTTTCTTTCTATTTTTGTTTAATACCTGTGTTTTCCTGAATCTGCTGTCTAAAATGGCTATCCGTCACAAGTGATGGCTCATGTCGATGATTATCGATCATTTGGCAAATTTATTTTTAAAAACTGCTATTTAAAAGACTCTTTGTACTTTCAAACCAACCCATTATCTGATTTTCTTAAGCCAGGTCCTTTTGATCACTTTAATACGTGAAAATATTAAGGAAAAACGTGAGGGAAAAACAAAGATTAAAAAAATACAAGTAGGTACCTCTTTGTTCTGTATGAGATCAATAAACTTTTTCAATAATTTTAGCATTATTTTTTTATAAAAAAAATCTCTTTAAGTCTATCTTAATAAACTGGTGAATCTGGAATCAGTATAAGCAGCATGTCATAAGTTAATGAATTTCTATTTCTTGGAGTGCCGTCTCCCTAAGGAGGTTGGCAATCATAATGGCTATTTTTATTTTTGAGCTTGCTGCTCTAAACAAATCAATCGAACTGCATTGAAAATTAAAAATTTATTCGAGTTTAGAATAGAACTGATGTTGGATATTGTGACATTGGCATTGGAATATAACCCTCATTAATTCTTAATCACATTAACACCCTCCTTGTAGGAAATAAATTTACCAGGCATTTAAAGTATACTGCTTATAAGGTAAATCGATCATTTTTAAGATAAGTATTCAATTAGAATCCATCCATCTCAGGTAAAGACATTGTGCAAACTAAACTTCATTTTCGCATTTGTCTTCGTTATGAGATTTCAAAAACTTGTGATGTCGGTTCTCTTGTTTCTTGTTTGACTTTACGAAGCCAGTTAAGTGTGCCTTTTGTTTGCTCGCTTCTGAATTCCATTCAAGAGAATGTAGTTTTCTGGAAACGATCTTGACGTATTTAAACTCAAAGGGTAAAGTTAAAAACCAATTAATTTTTAATTACGAACTATATATGGGTTAATGTTTACTTAACATACCAGGTTTATAATATAATATGAATATATGTATAAATCGCTCCTTTCTGGATGCTATCAAAACTTTTGATAGCAGTTACAAAAGTCTGTTTATCGCTAACTAAGCTGTGTTTTAAAGAACAAATTTTCACATAAATATTATTATTTTGTTGTTTTAAAAATCGCAAAGTTTTTTTCTCACACGCAACAAAATATCACGCCTTAGTACTTGGCAAAAGGCCAATCTCGTAGAATCAGGATAAGAAGTACAACTACAGAAGGATACTACATCTGTCAACTAGAAGAAGTACTAAAAATAATTAACAGAAGGCTATTAATAAGAAATTACAATTAAATTTGAAGCAACTGATATTAGAAAATTAAAAAGTTTATAATCAAGTTTCTGTTATAAATTTGTGGAAAATCCACAATGCCACAAAGCCACATAATGTTGAGGAAAAAATTTGTTATATTATGTTAATGAAAGAAGAACATATATTATGTTAATAAAAGTAAGTTAATGTCGATCGGATAGCCAAGCGAGCTGGGCGGCTGGCTTCTCCTTCGCTTCACTGCGAGAGATGTCAGTTCAATCCCCAGCTCGGTGTACAGAAAACAAAAAGGCTAACGCAGCAGTTTAAAATTCTAAATGAATCTGCGGCTTAGTCTAGAATATGCTGGTATCTGATCGGCCTATGGTGGAGCAGTACGGCAAGAGATAAGGGCTTGCGGCTTGGTGATACTCCTCCATAGATCCCTACCGGAAGGGCGTGTGCCGCCTAAATACCGGGTATATATATATATATATATATATATATATATATATATATATATATATATATATATATATATATATAAATATATATATATATATATATATATATATATATATATATATATATATATGTTAATGAAAGAAAAAAGGTACGTTAGAAGAATGGACAAAAAAAAGAAATGTAGAAGGCATATAAAAATTAAATTTTTAAAAAAGTAATAAAAGCGCAAAGACTAAATGGCCAAGATAAACAAATTATATTAAAAAAAAGTAGTAACGAAGAGAAAACTACGTAATGACCTGATCAAATAGAATATAAAGCAGAGCATAAAAAGTAAGTGAAGAATTACATTGATTACAATTTGACTTAAAAATTGCACTCGAAATATGATCAAGAAAATATTATATGGAGTCAATACAACAATAATAAAAGATCAGGGAACTATCAATACGTACTCCACTCACTTGTTATCACAATATTTACTTTTATTTTTTTTAATGAGAAACTCTGTTCTACTTTTATTTATGGGCCTAAAGTTTTTGACCATTTTCCTTTAAAATACTATCAGTTAAAGGTTCTATTTCACCACGCACATACTTATACATAGGTATACCTAAAATTTGCAGATCTATCTCACCTATTAGAATCTAAGTGTTTGTATCTGCATATTTTAAATATTAATTATGGTCCCGTTTAATTAAATTTTATGCTGTATATTTTCTGAAACCCTTTTAAATATAATAGAGTAGGTAAGGACATTGTCATATAAGTTTTATTATTGTAACGTTTCCGGTCTTGTCGATAACGTTTTGTGAATTTTTGAGAATATTATATTGAAACCTAATAATTTTGTGATAAACGTTTCTACCTTTCCTTAAACTTTTTTTTTTATTTAAATTAACGTGCATGTGATATCTATGGTCATTAGCACGACTTACGATTTACATGGTAATACCATATTAATTACAAAATAATGTAGTTTACATTAACATTTAACATAAAGTAGTAGTTTACAAAAACATTTAACAGAAAGAGAAAATAATAAAAACTTATAATATAACATTTATATTTTGTTGAGCAGTTGACTTTTCTCGAGGAATTTGATAACCTTGTTGATTTGGTCTGTGCTGTTTAGGACCTCTTTGAAGTTAGTACTGATATCGAGCTGTTGGCGTATTTTGTCATAAAAAGGGCATTCGATAAGTATATGCCTGATTCGGAGAGTCGTATTGCAGTGCTGACATTTTGGTTGTGGAGATGATGTCATCAAGTAGCCATGAGTTAGACGGGTATGTCCTATACGCAATCTCCGTATGATTGCCATATTTTTTCGAGATAAACTGGGATAGGTAAGAAGGTTCACTGAGGGTTTAATTTCATGCAGCGCTGAAGTAACATTATTCCAGTGAATCTGCCAGGTGGATAGATTCAGCTTCTTTAGTCTAGCTTTGAGATCGTTGCAAATTTGTATATTCATAATGGTGTCCGTGGATGATGCGGCTTTTTTGGCAAGGCAATCAGCTTTTTCGTTACCACTAATACCAACATGGGATGGTACCCATATCAGAGTGATAGTTGTATTTTGGTTTATAAGAAGCTGATATGTGTCATGAATATCTTGGACGATAGGATGGTTGGTGGATATAGCATTAATGGAGTATATAGACCAAAGTGAATCAGAGCATATCGCTATATGTGTATTTGGATATTGTTGGGCATATTTGAAAGCATGTGAGATAGCTAGTAGTTCACCAGTGTGGATGCTACACCAAGGAGAAATTTTAGATAGTTTGATAGGCTGTTGTACAGTGGTTACAGAATATCCAACACCACTTTCAGTCTTTGACGCGTCAGTGTAAAGAACTATGTTATATTTATTTTTGTTTATAAGTTCTAGAAAGAGAATTCTTAATGTACTAATACTGGTATTTTCTTTGTTAAACTTGGTGAGGGAAATATCATGATGTGGGAGTATGTTGGTCCAATAGGGATTATTGGAAAAAGGTAGAGTTCTGGTTTCAGACAAATTTATATTTTTAGTAACGGTTGTAGAAGACTAGGAATAGGATTTATAATTAAGTTACATGATGGGTTGTTATGGGGATGGTGTGATGATGTAATTAAATTATATACTGGATTGGACGGATTGGAAGAAATTGCAGCAGAATAGGAGAGAAGAAGATTTTCTCGCCTAAGCCACAGAGGAGGTTCATTAGCTTCACAGTAAAGACTTTCTGCCGGACTAGAACGGAATGCTTCAAGACATAGACGAATAGCTGTGTTGTGTACTGAACAACAAATATGTTGTGTACTGAAATCTTGCTTGCAATTTATTGCGTTGGAGATATGGGTTTGGAGTATTACCAGATTATCTCTTGTGGAGCGCTGGCTTTGGTAGCCAGATTGTTTCTTTGGAATAATCTTGTGTTTTTCAAAATACCATAAAAGACGTTTGTTGATCATTTTTTCCATTAGCTTACACATAGTGCATGTGAGAGAGATGGGCCTGTAAGATTGTGGAAAGATAGTTGGCTTATTTGGCTTGAGTATTGGTATAACAATAAATTTGCTCCACTGAGATAAAAATTCATGGGAACTTCAGATTATATTGTATAAATTAAGGAGTTTATTAAGACCATAATTAGACAAGTGCTTTAGGAATGCATAAGGAATATCATCGGGCCTAGCTGCAGTGTTTCTACTATTAGCTAAGGCAGATATTAGCTCATGGATAGTGAAAGGAGAATTGAAAAATCTACTATATTCAGATGATATCAAACGATTTCTGTGTGAATATAAGTCATGATCAGATAAAGTAATATTATTGGTTTTATTCCTGAACTTTTCTTCGAAATGTTTGGCAAAAGCGTTAGGAATAAGTTCATGTGAAGTGATCTCTATACCATTTGAAATTAAACGAGCAATTTTATTATTAGTTTTGTGACCTTGAATTTGTCGTATTTTTTTCCAAAGTTGGCTACGACTGGAGTTTTCATTGATAGATGATACGTGATCTTGCCAGGATGATTTTTTACTTTTTTTAACTACGTGTTTGGCTTTGACTTTGAATTTTTTGTAATTTATTAGATTTTCAAGGCATCTATTTTTTTGGTACTTATTTAAAGCTTTTTTGGATAGACGAATCGCCTCTTCACAAAAAGAGTTCCACCAAGGAACTGCTTTATGATTTGGAAAGAATGATGTTTTGCCAATGTGAGTCTTAGCAGCTGAAAGAATAGTGTCTGTTATTAACGTTAACAAATAGTCTACATCATTGATTATTAGATGATCATGAGCGAGCAAGAGAGTGTCAACAGCTTTTGAATACTCTGGCCAGTTAGCTTTATTTAGGCGCCAATAGCTTTTGGCAGAGGCAGTCCCGTTACAATTGTTCAAAATTATTATCGGATAATGATTGCTATCAAAGAGATCGTCAGCTGTTTGCCAGGTTAAAAAGGTGCAGATTTAGCGTCACTAATACTAAGATCTATATCCAGAGGAAATATTAAAATGAGTATTAGATCCTGTATTAAGAAGACATGAGTTTGTGCAGTTAATAATATTTTCAACTACTTTTCCCCGTCCAAATGTTGATTGAGAACCCCACATACTGTTATGTGCATTGAAGTCGCCTGTGAGTATAAACGGCTGTGGAAGTTGGAATATAAGGTCTAGGAGCTCTTCTTCTTTTAGAGAATGGTATGGGGGAATATATATGGAACAGATGGTAAGTTTATTTGGGCAATATGTAGTTATGGCAACTGCCTCAAGATTCGTTATTAATGGTAGCATTGTTGAGAAGATTTCGCTGGACGCAAATATTGATGCACCTCCACTAGCTCTGAAGCAGTTCGTCCTAATGAAGTGGTATCCTTCAAAGGATTTAAGATGAGGAATATTAGTTGTATTAAAATTAGTCTCTTGGAGACAAAGAAAATCTGGATGGTAAATTGATATAAGATATTGAATGTGTTCAAGGCGCGGATAGTATCCGTCGCAGTTCCATTGTAAAATAGTGAATTCACAAACTTATTTAGTTAGTAGAAAGAATGTACCTTGTACTAATAATGTAATTTTAGAAAAAATCCATATCATTGCAGTTAGAGTCACATGAATTATTGGACGTAAGGCTGGTATGTTCCTCAGCCTCTATAGAATTTAATGTGAATAATTTTTTTGTTATTCTTGTAATGCGATTTTTAAGTGATCTATCGGATACAGTTTGGTATATTTGTGTAAGTTCTTCGAAGAATGAATGTTCGTGGTGAAATTATGAGCTTCTTTGAGAGGATCACTACTCCCAAAGGATTTTCTAGGAAGGCAACTATTTGTAATGCTGATAACGAAAATTTTTCTGGATTAGCACAAATTAATTTTTCAATACTTGAATGGGCATATGGATTAATTGTACCAGTTTCTTTGTCATCAGTTTTTGTTTTCTTTTTAGGAGCTGATTTGGGAGTTGCGAAGGTTGTTGTGTTTGGTGTGTTATTAGAGTTTAAGTTTGGTGGGCTAGCGGTAACCAGTAAAGAAGGTGATTCAAGACTTGTGTCAGTGGAATGAGTTCTTTTTATGCCAGAGTTAGAAGGGACAGATAATGGTGTTATAGACTGTTCATTTGGGTTTGTTATGTCAGTAGGTAGGTTATTTGAATAGATTTCTTTTTTTGCGGAGGGTGAAGGAAGAGATATACTAGAAGGAGGATCAATTGGCATTTGGCTAGAAGTTGTATTTGGAGAGGGATTGCTAGATATTTCTTGAGGGTTAGGGCAGGAGTCTGCAGTGTGTCCAGATTGCTTACATAAAAAGCATTCTAGTTTGTCCGAAGTAAAAAAGATCCTATAATTTCCCTGGTAGCGTTGCTTCATTGTAGAATATCCTGGTGGAACCTTTCTCCTTGCTTGTCGCTGACCGCACCCAAATTTTCCGGGAAAAAATTGAAATGGGAGTGCAGAAAGTGTATTGTTACGATAAATTCTGACCCTAAACTGTAAATATTGAATATGACTAATTCTGTTTTGTTGTAGAAATTTCGGCGTTTGTTTACCAGAAGCCTCTAGACCCGAATTATGATGAGTCATCCATCTCGAGGGTTTCAAGCAGTTGAAAAACTAGTTTTAGCCGTTGACCGCCTTCTAGTTTACTCGATGGCATTCCCGTTATTCTTGTCAACACCACCAACAGTGTTCGAGTAAATTCGAGTCTGCTATAAGGAATTCCGGAACTAACAGAGGTTTATATAAAAGAGAATTTTTATATGGAGAGTCAGTTAAATCTGAAGACTCGCGCCCGCGATTTTAATTGTAGCGTTCGTATAAAATAAATTATGTATTATTGAGTAGTTAAATAAATTAATATAAGTTATCGTGCTTTTTAATAAATTAAAATAAGAACCTTTTAATAAAGACATTATAAATTGAATAAAGACAACAGTTAAATAAATATCATTTCAATGGTGACGGAAGTGAAATCAAAGTAAATTAGACATATAGTAATCAATCATAAAGTGTTGTTCCGAAGAGAATATTTGTAAATTGTGAAAATGACGACGATTTATGAGCTGACAGTGACTATTTTAAGAAGACATCTCGAAGACAGAGAATTAGCTTCTACCGAAAAAAAGGCTGAGTTAGTCCAACGACTAAAGAACGCTTTGCTAGAAGAAGGACTAAATCCTGAGACTTATATATTTGAAGATGCTGTCCTCTCGTCGATTTCGAAAGTTTCTGGTGACATCGCATCATTAGAGAACAAAGTTTCTGGCGATATTTCGAAAGTTTCCGGCGACATCGCATCATTGGAGAACAAAGTATCTGGCGATATTTCGAAAGTTTCCGGCGACATCGCCTCATTAGAAAACAAAGTTTCTAACGAGATTTCTTCTCTGGAAAGTAAAGTTTCTGCTAACATCTCTAAAGTAACTTCTGAGATGTCTGCCCTCGACGATAGAATATCTTCGTTAAAAAACCAAGTTGCTGCCGATAAGTTGGCCTTCGAAGAAAAGATGAAAGAGATGGAAAGGAAGATGGAAGAAACAGGGTCAGCAGAAAGAGGAAACAATCCGATTACAGTGGAGACAAAAGAAGACGAGACGAAATGTAAGTGGCGGTTCCATTCATGTTAAAGTCCCAACTTTCGACGGAAAATCATCATGGAACAACTACATGAAACAGTTCGAATTAGCCGCAAGAGCGAATGGATGGTCTGAAAAAGAAAAGGCTGTAAACCTGACTATCGCTCTTCGAGGAGATGCCTTAGATGTGCTTCAGACCATAGCCGTAGAGGAGACTGATGATTTCGAACAACTGAAGAAGAGGTTAAATATGCGATATGGCCACGAACATTTGGAGCATGTATATCAGTCGCAGCTTAAAAATCGTAGACAGAAGAAAGATGAGGCTCTTCAAGAATATGAGGTAGATATTGCCAGATTAGTACGATATGCTTATCCAACAGCTCCCGAAGACATGATGGAAAAGTTGGCCGTTCAAACGTTTATTGATGGTCTTCGTGATCATGAAATGCAGAGAACACTGCGATTAGCTCGTCACAAAACGCTGGTTGATGTCTTATCCGCCGCCCTTGAATA
Source organism: Diabrotica undecimpunctata (assembly GCF_040954645.1). NCBI lineage: Eukaryota > Metazoa > Arthropoda > Insecta > Coleoptera > Chrysomelidae > Diabrotica > Diabrotica undecimpunctata. The sequence continues at coordinate 101,075,684 of NC_092803.1, forward strand.
CGAGTCAGCTACGCTGGCCTCTGGCGGGTACAGTAAAGTTAGGACTGTAAAAGGGGAAGGAGATGAAGATAAACTTGACCAGCTCGTTAATATGATGAAAATTATTACATGCAAGAAAACGAAGACCATAAAATCAAGAAACTCACCATCAGGAAAACCAGAACGAGTCGGCTTTAGGGGAGCAGCTTCGACCCGGAACTTTTCCAAAGACCCTCTTATACTAATAGCCTCTTTGAAATGTCGTGAAGATAGTGTATATGTAGATGGAAAAATAAATGGTAAAAAGCATACGTTGTTGGTGGATACCGGAGCGACCAGAACCATTATACGCCCAACAGTTATAAACAGCCGAAAGAAACTGTTACCAACGAGGTTGCGACTTCGAACCGCTACAGGTGAAAATGCCAACATTCATGGAGAAATCCAGATACAATTAGGAATTGGAGCAGAAAAGTTCGTCCATACTGTTATAGTTGCTGACATCGAAGAGGATGTTATATTAGGAATGGACGTAATGAATATGCATGAATTCCAATTGGATTTTAAGAATAAGGTAGTCAAAGTTGGCCACGAAGAGGTATTTCTTCATCCACATAATAACAACACTGTGCAAGCAGCCATTACAGAAGAGACAGTCGTGCCTGCGAGAAGCGAAACGATCATAGTAGCGCGACTACAGGGAATTGTAGACGAAGGGACACCTGTTATGATGGAGCCTTGGAACCACGACGATGAGGTTGGCCGTGGAATCATAATTGGAAAGGAATTGGTGACTTCGGCTAAAGAAATTCCTGTGAGACTTATCAATGTCAACGACTGCCCAGTGACCATAAAGAAAGAGACAAAAGTAGGAACTTGTGTACCTGTGACATCCATAATCCGTCAGGCGACAACATCTGATGATTCCAACGACAAATTCGACCAAATGGTTGCAGTTGCAGGACAGTCTCTGAATAAGATTGAGAAAAGGAAATTAAGGGAATTTCTTTGGCAGTATCGTGATATTTTCTTACCGAAAGGAGGAAAGACGGGAAGAACTACCGTTGTTAAGCATAAAATTGATACTGGTAAGGCTAAGCCAATTCGTCAAACAGCTCGACGATTACCACAGGCGAAAAGAGAGGAAGCTGAAACGATTGTTCAGGAAATGAAGAAAGACGGGGTGATAGAAGCTTCTACGAGCCCATGGGTCTCTCCGGTGGTCCTGGTTAAGAAGAAAGACGGAACGACGAGGTTCTGTGTGGATTACCGTTTGCTGAACAACGTTACCAAGAAAGATAGTTATCCTCTGCCTCGGATCGATGACACATTGGACACATTGGCTGGAAGTAAATTCTTTTCTACTTTGGATTTGAAGTCTGGATACTGGCAGGTAGAAATGAACCCAGTAGATAAAGAAAAGACAGCCTTCACCACAGGATCTGGATTGTGGCAATTCAACGTTATGCCATTTGGACTCTGTAATGCTCCTGCGACATTTGAGAGGCTTATGGAAAATGTGTTGAGAGGGTTATCTTGGAAAACATGCCTGGTTTATTTAGATGACATAATCGTCTTGGGGGAGACATTCGAAGATCATTTGAGGAATTTAGAAAACGTTTTTAATCGACTTAAAGCTGCTTAATTGATGCTAAACCCCAAGAAGTGCCAGCTATTTTAAGGTAAAGTCCATTATCTGGGTCATATAGTCAGTAAAGAAGGAGTGGCTGTGGATAAGGGAAAAATCGATTCCATTAAGGAATGGCCAAAACCAACTGACAAACATCAAGTGAGAAGTTTTCTTGGACTATGTACTTACTACCGGAGGTTTATTAAGAAGTTTGCAGATATCGCTAAGCCATTAACGCGACCTACAGAGGAAGCAAGAGAATACCGCTGGGATACAGACTGCCAAAATGCCTTTGAGACCTTAAAAAAAACATCTAATAACAGCACCAATTTTAGGGTATCCACTGCCAGAAGGAGAGTTCATCTTAGATACGGATGCAAGTAATGTGGGAATTGGAGGAGTGCTGTCTCAGATTCAAGGAGGACAGGAACGAGTCCTCGGATATTTTAGTAAAGTTCTTTCAAAACCTGAGCGGAATTATTGCGTCACGAGAAGAGAACTTCTGGCAGTAGTGAAATCAGTAGAGCACTTCTATCAATACCTCTATAGAAGGAAGTTTTTAATCCGAACCGACCATGCCGCCTTTAAGTGGTTGATGCAGTTTAAGAATCCAGAGGGTCAGATAGCCAGATGGATTGAACGACTCCAAGAATACGATTTCAAGATTGAGCACCGGGCCGGAGTTAGCCACAGAAACGCTGATTCTCTTTCCAGAAGGCCATGCCCAGCAGAGTGTTCCCACTGTAACAAAACGGAATCCAAGGAAGCAGCAGTGCTAAGAACAACGATGGTCAACGACGACTGGACGCCTACTAAGATCAGAGAAGAACAAGAAAGAGATCCAGTTATACAGAAAATTCGAAAATGGAAAGAGAAAAACCGTCGACCATCTTGGCAAGAAATATCAAACCTATGCTCAGTAGTTAAGACGTATTGGGCCCAGTGGGACTCATTTATCATGGAAGATGGCTTGCTCAAACGAGTCCTGGAAAATGAGGACGGTTCAGAGAAGAGAAGACAGTTGGTGATCCCAAAGAGCAGAATAGCCGAAGTAATTTGTCAGTTACACGACAGTCCATCGGGAGGGCATTTTGGTGTAAGGAAAACCCTTCAGCGAATTCGGGAACGGTTTTATTGGATGAACAGTTCCGACGATGTAAAAGACTGGTGTAAGAAATGTACTATTTGTGCCACGAGTAACGGGCCTTACCGAAAAAGGAGAGCTCCTATGAGACAATATAATGTTGGAAGCCCGTTTGAAAGAATAGCTTTGGACATCGCTGGGCCATTTCCAGAAAGTGAAAATGGAGGCAAGTACATGCTGGTAGTAATGGATTACTTCACTAAGTGGGTCGAGATTTACGCACTTCCAGACCAGAAGGCCGCCACCGTTGCAGATAAGTTGATCCAAGAATATATCAGCCGATTTGGAGTGCCTTTGGAGGTCCATAGTGACCAAGGCAGGAACTTCGAAAGCGATCTATTCCAAGGAATATGTGATAGACTAGGCATGAAGAAAACAAGAACTACCGCGTATCATCCGCAATCGGATGGTATGGTAGAACGAATGAACAGGACAGTTGGCAAGTATTTAACAAAGATGGTGTCCGATCATCAGCGAGACTGGGACCAATACCTTCCGTTCTTCACAATGGCCTACAGATCTGCTGTTAACGAATCAACAGGACAGACACCAGCCAGAGTCCTATTCGGACGCGAAATGCGACTACCTTGTGATCTAGAGTTTGGGTGTCGACCTGGAGAAGATGTAGCAGGTGAAGATTATGTGATCGAATTACGAAGAAGAATAGACGATGTACATGAGTTGGTCCGTTCCCACCTTCAGATCGCTAGCGACAGAATGAAGAAACGGTACGGTACACAAGCCAAAAAGGGTTGCTTTAAGAAGAACGACAAAGTCTGGCTGTATAATCCCAAGAAGCGAAAAGGTTGTTCTCCCAAATTGCAGCAGTTTTGGGAAGGCCCATACTTAATTATGGAGAAGATCAACGATGTCATCTACCGAATAAGCAAGATTCCGAGGGGAAAGCCGATGATAGTACACCATAACCGGTTGGCGTCTTTCGAAGGTGACCACGACGTAGATGAAGAAGTGGAAGTAAACCAAGTCCAAGATGTGTCTGACCTCACGTTTGAGGAATTCATGGGTGCCTACGGAGGTACCGGTAAAGCGAGACATGGTGTTACCACTGAAGAAAAGCAAGATCTACTCGCGCTCCCCGATGACTACTCGCTGGCCCTTACCATCCCGGCCAGTATCAAAGACGCACCAGGGTTGGCATCCGTCTTTCGAAGGAAGTTTGGTCGAGTTGCAGAACTTCAATGCCAGGTGCCAGCTCCCGGTAAAACCTTGAAACTCCAAGATGCATCACGTTACCTTTTCTACCTGGTAACAAAAGACACTGCCCGTGACCAACCTACCTACCGAGATGTATGGGAAACCTTACTTCAATTGAGAGAGCACGTATTAGAGTCCAACGTGCAAAAGTTCGCCATGCCAAAGTTGGAGTGCCGCCAATTAGATTGGAGGTTTATCCGAAATATGAGGAGGAGGAGATCTTTAAAGACACCGAAGTCCAGGTGTTAGTCTGTTGCAATCCGCATAGTTACTGGTGCGGAGAGAAAACCGTCCCTTGTCATTTTTATACAACTGGAAGTTGTAAAAGAGGGTCCAGTTGCCGATACCAGCATACCGTTCCGGTTCCAGTCCCAACAAGGTTCCAGGAGGAACCATCTTTTAAGAGGGGGGCAATGTTACGATAAATTCTGACCCTAAACTGTAAATATTGAATATGACTAATTCTGTTTTGTTGTAGAAATTTCGGCGTTTGTTTACCAGAAGCCTCTAGACCCGAATTATGATGAGTCATCCATCTCGAGGGTTTCAAGCAGTTGAAAAACTAGTTTTAGCCGTTGACCGCCTTCTAGTTTACTCGATGGCATTCCCGTTATTCTTGTCAACATCACCAACCGTGTTCGAGTAAATTCGAGTCTGCTATAAGGAATTCCGGAACTAACGGAGGTTTATATAAAAGAAAAATTTTATATGGAGAGTTAGTTAAATCTAAAGACTCGCGCCCGCGATTTTAATTGTAGCGTTCGTATAAAATAAATTATGTATTATTGAGTAGTTAAATAAATTAATACAAGTTATCGTGCTTTTTAATAAATTAAAATAAGAACCTTTTAATAAAGACATTATAAATTGAATAAAGACAACAGTTAAATAAATATCATTTCAGTATTTTTAGAGACATGCGATAACCCATTTTGCAGTAATTTTTAAGTAGTTCTTCTACAACATTTAGGTAATTTTTTTGAAAATTTCGAAAACAATTTTTTTGAAAGAAATCCACGCAGCTAACTTAACATCACTTAATTTTTCATCAAACTGTTGATTCCTCAGTATGTTTCTGATTTGGGGTCCAATAAATATACCTTCTTTAAGCTTCGCGTCACTTAGCTTAGAAAACATTTGATAAAGGTATTTACGCATCTACTTCTTTATCTAATGCTTTAACGAAATTCTTAATCAATCCCAGTTTAATATGTAACGGAGGCAACAGAACGTTTTTTGGATCAACGAGAGGTATATTCTTTACGTTAGCTTGACCTGGAATGTACTGATCTCTTGGTGACCATTCTTTAACTTGGCAATAGCTCTGTGTTGCTCTACTGTCCCAAAGACAAAGAAAACTTTAGTAATAATCCGATCACTTTTAAGTTACCACATATTTGCCACTTATATGTATCATAGCTTACTGCATTTAGGATCAGCGACATACTTTCGTGTGTTTCTTTCATATCAATTGCATGTGCAAAAGAGATAGATGGTCTTTTGTTGCCGTTATGGAGCAGAACTTCTTTTAGACTTGATTTAAAAGAATCTATAAACAAACGCCATTCTTCTGGGTTATATGTAAATCCTAATTTTTCCATACCACTATTTGGATTAACATAAACACATATTTTATCCTGCATATTAAAAAACGAGGATAGCTCCTGGTTACGGTTCCTAAATATTGTAACTTTGAGTCCACTGGCTAGTAAATGTTGTATCGAGAACCTACAAGTTCAGCATATTCTTTGGACAAGTGAAGGTCTCGAACTAAAACATTTAATTTAGTTTGGTGGATGAAATGGAGCGTTTTATCATCGCCTTCGGGAAAATAAGAATCGTCCGTTTCTGATACATTATCGGGTTCACTTTTATCGTCATATATTTCCAAATCTTCCTCCCAATTTGTCGCGGGTCCTGGAACTGATAAATCTTCTCCATGAACAACCGGTTTTATTGATGAAGGAATATCTGGATATTCAATTTTATGCCTGTTCTTCCTTGAAAACCCAGATACTTTTACCATGCAGAAGTAACAGTCGTTAAAATGATTTGTTGGTTCGCGTCAAATCATCGGAACTGCAAACGGCATAGAAAAGCGTTTACCATTTAACCAATTACTTATATTTGCTGCACAGGTTTGGCAGCATATGACAGTATCCCAGTCCTGATCTTGATCGCCAATAACACATCCAAAATACTTATGGTAAGCTACTTTTGTCATCTTATTAATTGTCCTCTTCTGCGATTTAGGAGTAAACTGACCACATACGTAACAAAAACTATCCACGGGGTTAACACAACCACGTTTCTGGACTTTGGACATTTTTCTACTATCCCACATACTTAATTCGAAGATGTTCTTTACTAGCATCAACTAACTTTATTCCATACACTTTCGCTTTTCGATATAATACTACTATCCGTGGTAAACCAACACTGAGGGCGTGATTACCGGCGAGCTGCTTTTACAGGCGTTCCTTACTGGTAGTATTTTATATAAAATCGAAAGGTCGAGAAACGACTCGCGACGGCGAAATTCTCGTATACCATTGGCCATTTAAAAATAGATGCGGCTCGGGAGAACAAAGAAATTTAATATAGGTTTAAATGGGTTGTAAATAGTGTGTTATTCGAAGACTTTGGACATCCCCAGTGTTGCCAAATTATGCACAATATTTAGGAAAAACGTTAATTTGATAACATTTCACTCCGATATATTACAAATATTTTTTTATTAAAATACCTAAAAAAAAATTATTTTTTTTTTGAAAAAATCAAACTCAAAAATCTTACGTGTTAGGAAGTTTTTATCATCATATTCATGTTCAGAAAGCCAAAATTGACAAAAAACACCATTTTGCATTCGAGTCGCAAATTTGTTGTAAACTAGTGTAAGTAAAACAATATCTCAAGCACTAAAAAGTAAATCAGACATATTAACAGACTCTTCTCAAAAATAATGGCTCCATGGAATCTTAATGGGTTTTATGCTTGAATTAAATTGTTCAAAACACTTATATCAGCAACAAATCCAGCCATTATATGCTTGCAAAAAACCAATTTTAAAAACGATTATTATTATAAACTAAAAATTTACACCTGTTTTTATAAAATTAAAATAAAAAGGGAGGGGTAGAGTAAGTACATAATAATTATGATACAAAAGAACTGTATATAACAGCAAACAATTTAGAAATAATAAGTATAGAAATATATCTACCTTAAAAAATATACCTATCATCTGTATATATTCCTCCAAATATAATTATTGATGAAGGAGATCTAGAATAAATGATCAATCGAATTCCAACTCTTCGGATATTATTAGGCGACTTCAACTCCCATAATTCAACAGGGGTTAAATAATCCACAAGAATTATAGATGCAACTGATGAAAAAAAAAATATATAAATTTCAGAATACATAAATAAAACGCGGATTGGAATATGGAGCTAGATATATTCAGCGGAAAAAAGTGGACACCGCGTAGAACCTAAAAGAACAAACATTGGATAGCAGGGGAAACCTTAGAATTAGTGGAAAAAGAAAAGTTATGCTACAATATTTGATAAAAACAGTAATCAACTTAAAACCATTTGAATACCATAATATAGAAATAAAAACCTACATAGAGAGCACTGCAGAGACTTGAAAAAATTACTGCCCAGAATTATTCTAAGACACTTGTCATCGGACACAACTTCATCATCATCATCAGTGGTATTACAGCTCGTTATGAGCCAAAGCCTTCTTCAGAACAATCTTCCATACGGCCCTGTCTCTGGCAACTTTTCTCCATGCTTTAACTCCGATGGATTTAAGATCAGCTAACTTACTACCTTTTTTTCTTGATTTCTGGTACTTTTATTATCGAATTAAATAACGGAAAGTAGAAATAAGAACCTGTTTTTGCTCATACGTACCCAAGTTCAAATCAAGTTGTAGAGCCGGTGCCACCTGTTGTGAGATTTTGCTTCTTGTATTTTGCTCTTTAGTGAATTTTTATTCTTTTTAGTCAGTTTATTTTTGGCAATAAGTAACTGCTAGGTTCAACATGTTCTAAATCATCGGAGTCGTTACCTTCGATTTCTGATTCTAAGTCATGTTCAATCTCCTCTTTGTACTCTTCAGAAAATATATCAGGATCGTCGTTGGGTAATTTCTCTTCCGAATCGAAATCGTAAATAACTTGATCCAGCTCCTCTAATAAGATCTGTGTCAATTTATTCGGGTTTCTTATTTTTACTTTGTTAATAAAATTATAAAAATGTCCAAAAATCAGCAGAAAAACTAATTAACTGGACCAATAAGAGCCCGTCAATAACACTTAATATTAGGTACTTACATAATATGCAGTTATTAGGTACTATATTAAGGAAATGACAAATAAATCAACTAACTCTTCAGCTATCAAAGTGCAACTTGTGTGTGCACCTAGTAAAAAGGGGGGATATGAAATTTGGTTTACATTACTGTTTTAGTAAAAAATGGTGTATTTTACACACTATCGCGGGTAGCTACAGGTTAAAAGAAAATCATATCTAGCGAAGGAGATATATAATTTTAAATTATAAAAAACATACCATGACGTGATTTATAAGAGCGCTCTTAAAAACAGAATATAAATAAATAGCCTACTGTGGTCTAAGCTAAAAATACCATAAATTAGCAAATAGGCACAGATAAGTATTTTTTATTAGCAAATATATTTTGTTAAATAAAATACTGTTATCCACACACGTTATAAATTTTCTTATTTTTCCAAACACAGAGATATAATATAAGTTTATAAGTAAACATAATGTTGTTTGAATAAATTAAGTGAATGTTAAACATTTTTCAAACAAAACCAAAGTACAAAATTAAACCAATCAATATTTTTATTTAGCTTATTATAAAAATAAATCCTCTTTCAGACATATTATGAATGCCGAAGCAAACAGTAAGCCATAATATCAGATAAAATTATCCTCTCGTTTTTCCTCGTTTTATAAATATTTCGGAAGTAAAAATATATAAAACTTTTTGTTTCTGACAGATTATATCTCTTAGAGAATTGAGAGTAAAAGGTCTGTAAATTGTGAATCCAATTTACTGAAAAACAAACCATCGCTGAATCGATTTTTATATTGAGTTTGTATCCCTTGAGAGACGAAAAACTCTGAACAATACACTGATTATATTCCGTAAAGGTAATATTAACGGCATAAAATAACATTTGGGTCATCGATATTTCGCAAAAGCTAGAATGACCAAAATGATATAGAAAACAATTCCTATGTAAACTAAAGAGATTGTAATTGTAATATTTTCTAAAAATCGATTGGTACAGAATCTTTACAAGATTTGCAAGCACAAAAATATTTACTAGATCGACCTATATATGGGATATAGGAATATTGAACAGCCAGAGATACAAATATTAAGCAGAAAAACATATAGGTGAGCACCAATGAAAAAAAAAAAAATAATCTTCTTCACTACGGCAACTATTTCTTTCCTTCTAGTCGAACTATATTGTCGTTTTATTCATACTTTTTCATTTAAACGAATATTATTAGTTTTTTTTTAATTATTAGCTGCAATTTTTTTGGAAACCATCTGTTATCTACAGAACACGAAACATTTTTGACTTTTTTCCTTGTGTTATTTATATTCATAATACCCAATTCTTGATTTTCTATTTTTCAGTCTCTCCATCTGTAGCTTGTTTTTTTTTTATTTTCTGTAAACAAATCACCCTTGTGATTGCTTCATAGGAGGTGTTGTGTAATATTTACTCTGAATCGAGAAGTACACCAAGGTTCACCTTCTTGATTCACCCTCTTTATCCTCTGTACGAGATGATGTAGTGTCATTTCTATAGAAAATCCTGCTCTGTGCCCATACTCTCCCTAATTTATTGGATTTTTAACTAATACGCTATTCCTAATGTACCTATAGGACTTAAATGTTTTTTTCTTTTTGATTTTTTTAGGATTGCTACACTTATGGGTCTCTATGCTTTTGTTATGTACCCCAGTCCTAAACTGTCCCACAGTAACATACATAACGTTTTGTATACAATATCATTTCCCTTTTGTAAAAGTATTGTATTAATCCCGTTCAGACCTAGTCATTCATATGTCTTAATTGAGTTTATTGCTAATTTGATGTTGTCCTAATCTACCACTGATTTTACCACACGCCAGTTTTCATTACAATAAGCTATATTTTCCAAAAAAAATTTTATTTCAAAATTTTTAGTAAAAGGTATAAATAAAACACCCAAACGGGCTATAACACAAATACAGAACGTTTTCGGAATGTAAATTCCATCATCAGTGTAACAAAGTGCACATACTGTGAGCCACTAAAATATATGGGTAAAAACCCTTTAAATGATATAGATTTACAAATATGTTACATCATATACTATTAAAAATTAAGATGTCTAAGTTACCGTTGGAATTGGTAACATGGCAACGTATGGCTCTACATCGGTTACTTGGTCCTGAGACAAAGTGTCTTCGAGGACCTGTTGATAACAACTCAGTTTCCTAGTGAATTCTATATTCTTCACTCCACAGTGATGTTATATATCTAGTGGTACCAGTTTTGTTTCATGCTTAGGACAGTGCACCAAAAAGTTTTTTCAGGGCCTCCTCACCATTCTAAATGTATTAAACTGACAGCTTTTTGAAGGTAAACTTATCTCAGGATTCTTGGAGAAAATGTTATGGAGATTTTCTTTTTATTCTTCTAAGTTTCTTATCATATTCACTCACAGCTTTCTTATAATCGCCCCACTCATCTGATCTTTTGGCGAAATTCGAACTCCGAGATGATAACCTCTTGAAATTGTTTATCAAACATGTCTACATCATACTGCTTAATATGCTTCCAAATCTGTTTTAGGAGAGTTACGATAAGTTTAAATGATTTATTAGGGCTTATCACCTAATATTTTAAAACCGATATGTTGATCGTCTAAACAAGACATCTCATCTTACATGACATTTTGCAACGATTCTAGCCACGTTAGTCGTGGTCACTATTATATGAATTACCTAAGAGAGAGTTACGAGAGGTTACAGAAGTTAGTTTGTTTCCTATATTTAGCATATTTAAATCATAGTAAAGAAATATAAGAGTAATATGGAACGATCATATAAACCAAATAATATCAAATAGAGTAGTAAAGACGGCAAAAGACGGTTCCCCAATACAAATATGATCAGTAGGAAGAACACGTAAACAATAGAACGACAATTAACTGGAGGCACATTGAAAAACAGACAGTTATGTCTACATAAAAAAAAGAAGACGGAAAAGACGAAAAAGAAGAAGAAATCATATTTCATAACAAACTGTAGTAATAATTAACACTTTCCATTGGAGCTTGTGCTTTTCCAGGTCAGGTGCTGCGCATCCGCATCACTTTCTGTGATTTTTATTTCTACATTCATTAAATCTCTAGAACACAAATTCATAAAAAACAGTATTTTAGTATGTTGTAGCAGCATTTAGTATGTTGTTTGACTATCATACAGTTCATTGGAACTTTATAATATCGGCTATATATTCGCTAAGCATATTATTATGGCCCTGACAAAGTCAAAACTCTTCTATAAAAGCTACATCAAACCCTCTCAAAGCAACAGCAGGTTTTGCGAAGCTGCCTTTTTACGCTGAAGGTTCGCCTGCAAGACTCTGATAGAAGCCATCAAACCATAAAAATCTCTATTCGTCTTAAGCAATACCTTTCTAAGTCTGTACTATGACTTAAAATGAGCAACTCTGAATATTTTGGATCAAACCTCGTCGATCGAGAAGACTATGATTTGAATTTTCTATCTTCCAATTTTTAAATACCCAGTCTTCCGTCTAATGGTCTTGATTTTGATAACGAATCAGTTCATCCACAGGCTCTCTGTGCTAAACGTTGTTTCATGAAACTTCTTCTGTTAAGTACGAACCTGCTCGCGCACATCGTAGTTTAAACCCTACTAATTGTGCGCCTGCGTCACGATCCACCCCGATCGAACCGAGGAGAGGGTTGCTTACGCCGAGATGAAGAAAGAGAATGACTACACCCTCGCTTCAATGAAGACATATTTAAGTTATTATTGTACAGTTAATTTGTTGTTTATAGTGTTTTTTTAATAAATTTATACGTTAAATTCTCAAAATCTTTCACACACGCTCTTCCATCTTCTTCTTCTGGTTGCTTACGATATGCAGAGTATACGCGTTCATGTTGATTGAATTATGCGTTACGGTCCTTTTTCTGCTCTTCTTATTCTTGTATTGATATTTGCTATAGTGCAATAGTTTCTTACGTCTCTAAACCATGAGTGTGGTTTTGTGACCTGATCCCCTTCGACCCTCAGTTTTGCCCATTAAAATAATTTTTAAAAGATTATATTTGTCGCCTCTTAAAATATGACCTAGATATAAGACCTTTCGATGTTTAACGATGTTAAGAAGCTATTTAGACATTAGTTGTTCTTTAGACTCCTTCATTTGTAATATGGTAGACCCATGGAATTTTAAGTAACCTTCTGAGACACCACATTTTAAACGCTTTCAATGCGGTTTAACGATCTTATTTTAAGTGACCAGGTTTTAAGTTACCGTACATTTTTATTGCCCATATGTAGCATTTTAGGACGTGAATACGGCGATCCAAAGGAATTTCGCGCTAAAAACGCTAGTTATTGAATTTTACGAAACTGTACATGGTCCAGTTACTGTGGCATTTTTCCTTTAAATTTTTTATAACTGCATCGATTTATCTGAAATTTTTACAGTGGGTAGTAAATTACTCAAAAAACATAAGTTATATGGTGTCGATGTGTGCTTCTACCCCTGGGGGTGGTTGGCACCCCATCTAGGAGGTTGAACTTTTTACACTCAAAATAATCCCGGGAATTGATATAGAATCAAATTATAAACAAAAAATGTCACATAAATTTTTTTCGCTAAATTAATACTTTTTGAGTTATACGCACTTGAAAAAGTAAACTTTTCGCAAAAAAGAACATGTTTTCCAATGATTTTGTACGAATAACTCACAAACAAAGCGTTTTATTGAAAAATCTATAATGAGCAAAAAAAAGCTTATAAAAAAACAAAGAGAATGTTCTTTTATTAAGTTTTATAAGTACAATACTAAGCGATTTATAATTGTTTGAAGATGACTTTTTGTTTTTGGGATACTATACTCGATGCATTTAACATCAAATATCGGAAAATGGACATCTTTTTTGATAAAAACTCATACAACACTTTTTAAAGAGCTAGAAAAAAACCTTTAAAATAAGCTATGTTAAAAACCATTTCGATTAAAACAAAGCGAAATACGAAGGAAAGAATTTGAATTACTCTAGCGTTTTTAAAAAAAAAACGAGCAGTATAAGAACACTATTTCGATCAGAATTAAAATTAAACGTATATCTTCTACAATTCATTTTATTTTAGTGTTATTTATAAGTTTTAAAAGTTTAGCCTGTTTAAAATGCGTATTTTTTGAAAAAATCATGTTTAAATTAAAAAAATTTTTTTTTAATTATCTAAAAATTTACATTTTTTTCAAAATAAATCTAAAACTATAAAAGACACGTGAAAAATGATTCTATACCAAAATGTAGTTTTTTTCTTAACAAAATTTTAATTTTTTTATTTTTGTTGTAGCTCGAAAAATAATAGAGATATAGCCAATTGAAGTTTAAAATACAGCGGCTGACACACCTGTAATCAGCACTTTGGCCCTTTACTATTTAAAAAGAAAGAATTTTAACATATTTTAACCCTTAACTACTGACGTGGATGTTTCAGGACGTAGACTCTGATATGCGGTATGTCTACCGTTGCCTATTTTCCTTTGTTTTTAATATGAATTTATCTTATATCACTATATTTGTTTTTTTTTATATCAACTACGGAATAATTCTTCACATTGATGTAGCATAATATACTGCTACAAGTAAAATAAACTTTACTTTTTCAAGAATATTATGAATGCATGAACAATATTTAAAAAAATGGTGGACGTTACTACAAAATCGTTTATAAACTAAATTACAAGAAAAATTGATTACTTGTGACTAACAACTGGTAAAATAATAATAAAAGAAACAGACTAATGATTTAAATTTAATAAGAAACTAAAATACAAAATTCTGACAATAACCAAAAATTACAATAAAATAACTAGTCATTTTGCGCGCAAGGTCCACAATTTTTCTTTGTACACTGTAAGCACACTGGTTTTCCACATGAAAAGCACACATAAAAAGTCTTTCGCTTTAATGCACTTGGGCATAAGCAACACGTCTTCTTTTTCTCAAGCCTCTCTTCAAAATCTGTTTTTTTTTGGCGTTTTTGTCCTAGTATTCGTTCAATACCACATAATAATTCTCTCGGGATTCTGGGATTTTCGAGTCTTCTTTGTAGATGAGGTAAAACTAATTGTTTCGCCAACTTCTTTGTATAGATTACCCTTTTCATATTATCTTCTTGTAGTGATTGGTACACAACATGCGAATTAACAGCAGCTATATCAATGATTCGGTAAAAAATAGTAAGTGGCCATCGGCGAGAACGACGTTTTACAGAATATTTGGCACACTTGGCATCTAAAGTATCGACACCTCCTTTCGTACGATTATAATGAGCTATAATTTCTGGTTTTCCAGTAATCTGATCTGTGCCTATTGAATGGTGCATTGAAGAAATAAGTAAAACAGCCCTCGATTTTTTTGCACATGGGAAATTAGGGATAAACTTTTCGTAAATCCGTAAGCAGTTGAATTTACTTGCCTACATCGGTGTGGCTGGAATTCCGGAGGGATTTCCCGTTTATTTTTCTTGAGGGTTCCCACATACGTTAACTTCTTTACTTCTAACTGCTTTACTAATTCTATAGAACTAAACCAATTATCAGCTGTGATATTACAGTTAGTTCCATAAATAGGTTTGGCAAGCCGAAGAACAGATTGAATTGGTTTATTCATCTTCTTTTCTTCCTCAGATAACCCAGTTCCGTCAGTGTCCATGCCTCCATATATATAGGCATTGTATAAGTAACTTGTTCGTGCATCAGTCAGGCACATTATTTTAATGCCATATTTCACAGGCTTATTAGGCATATACATTTTAAACCTACACCTTCCCCTAAAGCCGACCAACATTTCATCAATACAAACACATGTGCCTACGGAATACAGTTTTTGACAATTTGATATAAATATATTAAATATGTTACTAATGGCTGCTGTTGGATCTATCTTTTTTCTTTCTTTTCTATCCAGAGGGTAATCAAAACGTAAACATTTGAGAAATATTGCAAATCTTTCTTTTGACATAACACATCTGAATATATCTCTACCAGTGCCATCTGTAGCAAATATAGAATTTATATCTTCGTCATTGGATTTGAAAGCTGATGAGTATAAAAGCAATCCCAAAAAGGCTTTTAGTTCTATTTCATCAATTTCATTTAGTTCTGGTCTATTCATTCTTTTATAGTTTTCACGAAGTGCACGTAATTTATTATTTGCCCATTTACGTATTTCTTGTATTATATCCTCAGAAATAAGAAAATTAAAAAAAAATGATGAAGTTTCGTTTCTTACATCTCTGGACCGCACAGTTAGTACTTTTGTTACAAGGTTGTGTAACGGAGTTCTTACATTTTTCGAGGGTGCTGTAGTAGACCACTTAAAACGATTTTTGCCATAAAAATATGACTTACCATTATCATTTAAATGATATTCGTCTTCAGAACTTTCCGACTGCTCACTTCCGGTGTCGTGTGAACTTTCAATACATACTTCTTCGCTTGCATCGTCAACATCACTATCACTAAAATATTCTAAATCAGTAGGTACTTCGTCAGCCCATTGAGATAAAACAGCCTCAAAATCATCATCTGAAAGCTTTACAGTTTTGTGGTTAATTTAGAACAACTGGATGAACTTGCTGCCATACTAACAGCAAAAGAATACACTACACTGCTTTTAACTATAGAAACGTAAATACTGACATGCGGTACTTGATACCGCAAGAAAACTTTATGTCAACGTAGCTCAAAGACTAAACGTGTACTAAAACTGCAGCAGTTGAGAGCAGGTACAATTAAACCCCACTTGAAGGTACACAGATGGTGTTCTAAGAATCTTTTATAAAACACGTTTTACAACAAAATATATTTTCGGCTCGGTATGGCATACCGCATGTGAGTGGTTAAGGGTTAATCTACTTAGTCTTGTAGCTTTTGAAATTACCTTCAAAATATTTTTTAATGGACACTGTAGCTTAAAAAATTAACGGAGTTATTCTAAAAAAAATTTGGAGCATGTTATTTATATTTTGGAGCATCAACTTATTTTCTGTATATATAAATGCTTTATTGAAGTATATTCGAAAAACTGGTAACAGACACACTAACACTCACACAAATATGTATATAATACATACATACATACATATATATGTTAAGTATATAATATAGGCACCTCTAAACTGAACATTTGCTTCAGAGAACTAACGAACACAGAGAACCGACACTCCTTTGAAGTTGCGTGGGCAAGCCGCCAATGAGTGCCAATGACAGGAGTACTTCAGATCTCGAAGACATTTTAGAAGCTGGGAGATACTGTACAATTTTGCTGTATGGCCTTGCCAAAGACACCCACATGAACAAAATGAATAAGGTCGAAGATTATTCATCATTACTTGAACAAATGCGATACGAATCGTTTATTAAAGCCACAACTAAAAATAGTGCAGTTAAATTATCATCTCTTGTACCAACTGTAAGTGCCCTGAATGAGCATGTCAAAAGAGTTTATTTACAAACTCAGATATGGCTTGGAAACAAAGAGATTGATATACCGGATTGGGGATGGTTCAAGAGTGATGATATTTTACAACCAATAAAAATGACAAGTTCACCTGCACCAGAAGAACTATTGAAACTGATTTTTTGCAATTGCAAAAAGGGTTGCGGCTCAGCGTGTGGCTGTCGTACACTAGGTCTATTTTGCAATGCTACATGTGGAACATGCTCTGGCAACAACTGTCAAAACTGTCCTGCAACAGACGAAGAGGTGGAGTTAGAACACGACGAGAATGACGCTTCAGACAATGAATAATTTGATATATTGTAAATAATTTTTATTTTTGTAAATATATTTTGTATACTTTTTAATGTAAAGTATTTTCATGCATAATTTTTTACAATAAAAACAGCATGAGTATACTTAATTTTTTTTATTTAGACATTTACCAAAGGGGAATTTCTTTCGTGAGCAAAGAGGTGGTTTTTAAGGGTTGAAAATAAGCAACCAATCAAAAAATATTTTATTGATAAGAAAGGAATTTTTGAATATAAATGTACATTAAAAACTTTTGAAGTTGTTTAAAAATTTTTTTTTATATATTTTGACATAGGGGGTAGTTTTTAAGGGTTGAAGTGTTGCAATCAACCAAAATTATTTTATATAAGCAGATAATTACATTGTAGATGATATAAATGCACTATAAAAGCGTTTGAACCTGTTATAGTTTATTTTTATGAACGAGAGAGTAATTAGCATAATTTTAACTGGTAGCTCCGATCACTCCATGGGCGTGCTCAAGATTAATTGAAAAATTACTTTGAATAATTGTAAAAAATAAATGAATTATTTCAGTGTTATAAAGTGTTATGTGTATGTAAACAAAAGTGACCTCTTTTATCACACACTATATTAGAACTGACTGGCCTACATTAAAAAGGGTTTTAAAAAATTCACATTTTTTTTAATTTTTAAAAATTACAAAAGAGAAAAAGAGTTTTTAAAACCGTCTAAGGTATGTTAAATGGATGAATAAAAATATTAATATAAAACTTACAGCTACTTGTTACAAATCCAAATCAGATTCAGAAGATGAACTTTCAGAACCAAGATTTATAATAACTGGCTCGATCATTTTATCAGTAATATTGTCCAGCTTCCACATTTTTTCCTCTTCTTTAATAGTGTGATTTACTGCCTTTTCCCAGTTTTCAGGTTTTACATTATTTACGGCCTCCAAAAACAACTGTTTAACATCATGAATTTTAAAAGTGGTATTTTTTCTTGAAACTTCACTCTTTATCTGTGCCCATACCAGTTCAATCGGGTTTAATTCACAATGATATGGTGGGGATCTAAGTACTGTCATTCCACGATTTTTGGCAATTTCATCAATTTCGTATTTTTTAAATTTTTCTTTATGAAGGGCACACAACGAATAAAGTTCCTTTCTTATAGATCCGGGATGGTACGTAATATTTTTTGAACTCAGCCAATTCTGCAAGTCTTTTTTTAACCACTTGGTTGTGGGCAGTCCTTCTATAAGTCTGAAGTGATAACTTGCATTATCCATTACTATTACACAGTTCTTAGGAAGAAGATCTATCATTTGTTCGAACCATTCTTGAAAGACATCAGCGTTCATGTCTTCATGGTAGTCACCGGTACGAGTTGATTCAAAAGTTAATAAACCACCTTCAACAAAACTGTCTGAACTGCCAATGTGTACTATTATCAGCCTGCGTCCCTTTCCTGATGGTGGGTTTAAACCAGTAGATAAGTTATTTACAAAAGCGTGCCTTTGACTTGTAACAATTTCATCCTGCCAAAATTTATTTGGTGTATGACCCTCGTTGATCCATGTTTCATCAAGATAAAATATTTTTCTTTTTTGGTTTCTCATTTCCTTTATGGTTCTTAGAAAATGTCTTCTCCATATGACAATATCGCTTCTTTCTAATAAAATAGACTTTCTGGGATTCTTTTTCCAGCGGAAGCCTATTTCTTTTAAAAGTTTCCATAACGTACTTCGACTCATTTCTGGGTAATCCTTATCATCTCGAACTGAGACAAGAACTTTATCCAATGTTGGAAATTCTTGTCTAAAGAAGAATTCATGCACTTTCCGTCGAAGTCCTTCTTTAAAATGATATTCTATTTGAAATTTTGGTTTCCCTGGAGCATTACGTGGCATTTGAAAACTACCACATTTCTCTTCTTTAATAACTCTGTAAATCGTAGATTTCCCAACACCAAGTGTACTGGTAACTAACTCAACGGTCTCATCAACACTTTCACATAAACGTTTGTCTGTAGATGATTTAAAACAATTAAATATTAATGTTTTTTCATTAACTGTTAGAGGACCAATTTTTCGGCGTTTATACGGCACTTCCAAATTTTCCATAACACTAGTATACACAATAAACTGCACCTTGCAACTGAAGTACCTACTTTTAGTGAAGTGTTAAGAATTTTGAATACGCCACTTGGACCTTCCTATATACAAAATGGAAAAACCCACTATCACATTTTCTGTGGAATAAGTTTAGAAGGTAATTATCTAGTCAATTACTGTCGTAAATTCCTGGAATTAAAGAATTAAATGTTTGATTGTTGAAACCCTTACTTCGTGGAATGCACTCATTTCAGATAAAATAAAACGTTTTATTTTATCTAAAGAATTAAACTTTATTTTGCAAATAGGCAAAGAATTAAACTTTATTTTGCAAATCGATAAAATAAAACGGTTTATTTTATCTAAAGAATTAAACTTTATTTTGCAAATAGGTAGGTACTTATTAAACTTTTATTGGTTATATATAACCAATAAAATAAACATCTTACATTTCTTGCAAATTCATTAGTACCTGTTAACCTCCATCACTCCGACACTGGCAACCTTATTTAGGGATTAGTAACCCTCACAACCATTGTATTCTATTCTGCTCCAACCTTTATACCTGGTGGTCATACTCAATTTAAAATTGTTTTGCAATATACTTCTGTAAACTTGTTGACAAATTTCTGTTTTTCATTGAGTCACCCGTATCAACAGTTTAGGGATTTGCATACATAATTTATTGTTTTATTACTCTCTCATACATAAAATACACTATAAACGATTTTTTACAATTATTATTATTAAAAGGGGTGGTTTTTAAGATTATTTAAGGGTTGAGAATGTACACAATATCTATTAATATAATTGACAATATTTCAATTACCTAATTTAACACGATTTAAATCCATAAAATGCTTAAATATAAATTTTTTTCATTATTTTCAATAAGAGGTAATTTAACCCCTTAAAAATAAAAAGCTCACCTATCGCATATATAACTTTTGAAGAGGGAGGTAAGATAAGCCTAATTCCAAATTATTAGCAAAATCGATTTAGTTATAAAAAATTTAGAGGTATTGCCCTCTTTTCCTCCACAGTGACTGGAGTAACAAGTTCATTCTGATTACTTTCTGAATACTTGTGTGCCATTTTTATATGACCTATTTTGCTGGGTAAAAGTTTTGGTCTTTTTACCACTCTTTATTGCAAGAGGTTATGGTATTATCTCGAGTTCTCTTTTTATCCTTGGCTTATACTGTAACATAATAAATTTCTTAGTATAAAATTTTCTAAGACGCCCCTGGGCCAAATATAAATATTTTACGACGAAAGTATGATTTTATTGATTTTTACGTGTTAGTTTTAAACTGGAAATGTTTCAAGGTCATTTTGTGATATTGTTTGAAGGGTCTGACGAGAATTTTGGGTTGGCGGGGAAAAGAGACGGTAGTCCCGGCCGGTATTAGATTGAGGTGGAGGGAAATTTAAGTCAAGTTGGAAGATTTGGTCAAACAAAACGGTCGTTGTTATGTAGTGATAAAAATCCGGCAAAATTTGTTGAAAATAGTGGAGTTTTACTCTATGTAATATGTCGAATTTGGAAGAGTAACCAATATTTCTATGTTCTAAGAGATTTGTGTCAAATACAACAAATTTAAAGGGTAAATAAGATGGTTCCAGTTTTTTAAGAAGCCGTTTCTAGGGTGTGTCCAATGTGCTGCTAATAGTTTCAACCTCACTTATTTGTCCCTGGTTGTCTTTCCAGACCATTGAAGCAGTTTTTTTGTTCGTGTTCAGAGATTTCCCATCCAGTTCTACCCCAATAAATTTTAATAAATCCAGTTTCCACCCCCAGAAGTTTGAGTGCGTTTTTAGTGAAATCGAGGTAAATTTTTTGTTTTAAATTTTAAAGTAAAAATAGACATTTTTTTAATATAAATAATAATTGCTTACATTAAAATTTAAAAATATTGTAATAATTACAATTGTAAGTTTTAGGTCGTGGTCTTAGCTGTCATTTTATTTGTTCTGTTTTTAAATTTGGCGTTGACATCTGACAGTTTAGTTTTATTTTTACACTAGTTTGTTTTGTTTTTGAAAAAGGTTAACCCCGACACATAATTTATTTAAAAAGATAATTTTTATTTGTAACGATTTACTTCTGCCACAGTTTATAGCCCAGTAACATTTGTTAGTTTTATAGCAACAGAGTATGTGAACGAATAGGATATATGTAAGTTTTTTCTTCTTTATTATTTTGATATAAATCTTTGTAACTATTTATATCGTGTTTATGTATTTTCTGATTTTGTAACTGTTAGTGTTGAGACAACAATAAATGTTTAATTTATTTCCCTAAATCATTTTTGTTTACTTATTTTAGAAAAGTCTCCTAACCCCTTCTGTTTTTCCTTTTTAGGAAGGAAGAGCCTTTTTCCTTCATCCAGCAAGACAAGGATCCTTCGAAGCGGCGTCCTTATTTAAAATACCTAGAGGCCTTTCTTGTTGTTTTGTTACCCACTTGTCTAGAAGATTCATGTAAGTACCCATTTGTTTAATTTTTTGTAGTTCCCCAATCCAACCCCCTTGCTATTCACTTATCCACGACACAGCTACTCCAAATAAACCCTGAGAGCAGTTCGCACAGTTTCGTTTATTTTGCTTTCCCTATCTCTGTCCCAATAATTTCTGTTCCCAATTTTTAACCCCTATTATTAGATTATTATTATACCATATTTGGTAGGCAAAATATTTCGTTCCAATACTAAGTCGGTAGCTTTGTCGCGCTTTGTTTCGTTTTTAGTTGACTCGAGTCTGTTTTTATCGGAATAACTTATAGCTCAATATTTGCCTCCAGTCTCTCTAAAATTCGTTAGGTTTGTGTTGCTAAACTTATAAGAGACACTTATTCATAACAGCCCTCTTCTCAGCCATCTTTTTTTTCTCTTACTTATTGATCCTGTGGATACGATGGATACTTCAAGATTGGAGAGCGTAGTAGTGCTAGAATAAAACTGAGCATATGTTAAGCCAGGAAGCTCTGTAGTTCTTCGGTAATTAATAAATGTTTTTTTTTAACTAATCTATAAAACGTAATCTAATTAATTTAATCTAATATACAATTAAGTTCCGCATACCTGGCCCTACTCAACAGAAAAGTTTTATTTAAATTTATATAATTTTTTACAGAAACGGCAGTGCACTATCTCGTACAAAGTATGGAGTACGTTGAGGAAAATTAAGAAGTGATACTAAGTGCATTTCTCAAAGTAGAGCGAGCATTCAAAAACAAATAGACAAAACGATCTGCAGATAGAGAGACTAAATTCTGAGTGTCAGTGAAATGCGCAACGATAGTGACGGATACTATATCAGCACAGGTAGGCTGGAGGGAGTCTTAACTTCTCTCTTTTGAGATCTGGCCATAGATGGACTGACAGCTAGACTAAGCAATGACAGGAATTACGTCCTGGTCTTTGCGGATGGCCTAATCATATTAGCCCACTTCAAATTTAATGGCATAGTTAAATATATAATGCAACAGGTTCTGACTCTGAGAATGGATTTCAAATGTAGGGCTTAACATAAGCCTTCAAACAACAGAATAATTAAATTTGCCAGAAAGTTTCGTCTATAGAAATATTTGTAAAGAGTGAAACGATATCGAAACTTACTAGAATATCTGATGGTAAGATAGGGTATTGTTTAAGAAGTTCGATAAAATGAAAAAAATTTTTGATGAAGTTTGAAGCATTTTTGGCGAAAGTTTTATAGCTTCTCAATTAGCTATTCGAGAAACCATGGAAATTACAAAAAGGCCAAATTGTCTTAATGAAAAAAAAAAAAAGACGGCATCAGGTTACCTTCGACTTGGAGACCTCTCACAAAAAATATCGTCCGCTCTATCCGCCAATGAAAATTCAACTGTCACAAATGTCTGCGCTAAACTTTACGCTAATCCCTACGCCAACCTTCACCCAAACCACTCACCATCGACGGTATAAATAAACCGTCCTCTGTTCCCAGTAGAAGTAATGTATTGATTAGTGATCAGTATAGTAGTGTCTGGAGGCTTGGGAGAAAGACATCGAAACCTCGAAAGACATCCTGAAGAAGATATCAAAGATGATGTCGAAAGCACGGGGCAATGATAATCGACGGGGTTCAACCCGGTAGACTGTTGAATTTAATAATAATTTTTGTAATAGTATTAATCTTACCTTTAGATTTAATTGTACTAACCGCGGAAATATAATATTACATCATATATATATATATATATATATATATATATATATATATATATAATATATATATATATATATATATATATATATATATATATATATGTTATATGAGAAAATATTAACCTTGAACTAGCTTAAGTTCGCCGACTTCAGATTTCATCATCCCATTCCCATAGAAACCGCTGAGCACGCATTAGAACTTTGTACGAACCGTTGGCCAATATTCATGGGAACAGCAATTCAGCACTTCATACCAAACATATAAATTACCATTCTCAGATGCCGGAACCACTCTTAGCTGCAACTTCGACCAGTCCAGTTATTGTAGTCATTTTAAATTAATTTAATTTTGTACCATTATTTAATATTTAATTTGTAACAAATAAAGTTCTTTTTTAAAAAGTCAAATACGTGATTAGTGATCTAACAATTGGCGCAAAGTCAGTAGGATCCGGTTAACGTTGCTAGAACACGTGTATACTCACTGGCAGCGGCGGATTCTCATCCCTTAACGGAACAAAGAATCTACGGAAGTCCTCACTCCTGCGACCTACGGAAGGAACACCTAGTGAAGCCCCTGGTAGCCGAGCAGAGAGAACAAGACAACCCTTAAAGAAGAAAGCATCTCCGAACAACCTCACTCCTGTGATCTACGGAAGGAACACCTAGTGAAGCCCCTGGTAGCTGAGCAGAGAGAACAAGGCGTCCCGATGTTCTTCTTTATGTAAGTGGATTTTGAATCATCTCGTTAATAATTTTGTTATTATAATTTACGAAATTGACTATACTGCAAGTCAATTAATCAAGATACATAAAAGAAAATAAAAGTTGATTATCTAATATTTGAAATTATTGATATTTCTTTACATACTATTTTATACTGATATTTTATTGACATATTTTTTTTACTTGCTATATTTTTGGTATATTTTCTCTTGCAATATTTTTATTTGGTATATTTGATACATTTTTATTGATATATTATTTGATATTTTTATATTGATACATTTTGCCCTTTATATACCACCACATTTTTTTTTCTCCCTAATATACTGATATATTTTATATTTCTCCATACTTCTATTTTTCATTTCCGTTTAAAAATACCTCGAAAAATGCCTGAGACACGTTCCCAGACTCAACAAGAAATCGAACCATACAAGCTTTCGGAAATATTTTCTATTATCCCAGAATTTGAAGGCGATCCGATTTCTCTTTCTACATTTTTAGATGCGTGCGACTGTGCTTTTAAAATGGCTACAGGCGATCAGCGCGTTCTCTTAACGATTCACGTAAAAAATAAACTCAAAGGTAAAGCTGCACAGCTTATTAATTCTAGAAAACCAATTTCTTATACAGAAATAAAACAATTACTAAATCTACATTTCAGAGACAGTAGAGACCTGACCTCTTTAATACAAGACTTACAAAGACTAAAACAACTATCTAACGAATCTCCTCTAACTTTCTTTAACCGTTTACAAGTTCTGAATGCAAAAATGCACGCCTCGATCCAAGTAGCAAATTTATCCCCAGATCAAAAAACTGCCCAATGTGACTTAATCGATACCATGGCCCTAAACACACTTTTAACCGGTTTAGAACCTCGTCTAGGACAAATTATTAGGGCTAGTAATCCAAAAGATCTCATTGAAGCAAGCAATCGTATTAGACGCGAACTTCAATTGTCATATTTTGAAGAACAAAAATCTAATTCTAGATCAACTATTCCTAAACCCTCTCAACCAATGAGAAGACCCTCATCTCAGTTTACAAAATGTACAAATTGTGGCCGCATTGGTCATCTAAATAGTGAATGCCGCTCTTCACGTTTCGTACAGCCAAACCAAACTTTTTCTAGGCCACACGGTTACCAAAACCAATATAATAATGGACCTAACAACTATCAAAACAATCAGAACCCTAATAGGAATCAATATTCGTCCAATAACCCAAATTTCAACCAACAGAGACCTTCCTTTTCATCTCAAAATCAAAATCAAAATCGTCCATCTGTTATTCAAAGAAACCCAAACTTCCAAAGAGCACATGTTTTAAACGAATACCCTGATGAAATGACGACTAACTATTATACAGACGAATACTATACAGATAATTATTATAATACCGATAATTATGAAAACTATGAAACAGATTATTATACAGAAAATAATCCACAAACTGATAACATTTACGAAACCAATAACACACAAAATTATCAGGATTTTCTTTCACTTCAGAATCGAAATCATCCTCCCAATCATACGAACCCCTCAACGGATATTACGAATATCCAAGAACAAATCCAAGCACTCAACTTAGACAACTTTCACCCGAATCTCAATTTTCCCGAACAGACATTCATGTAACCCCATTTCATACAATGAGTTCCAAAAATTTATATTACATTAACGATGCTACCAACACTTTTAAACTTTTAATCGACACAGGTGCTGGAATCACTGTTTTCAAAGAAAACACAGCACGCAATTATCATAATAGATTTCCTGAAAACGTTACTATTCAAGGTATAACCGATCAAAAATTGTTAATAACAGAATCTGTCCTGATTCCCTTCACTGACAATAATCCTCACAAAGTCTTTATTTTCAATTTAGACATTGATTTCGATGGCATAATAGGCCTAGACTTTCTAGATCATTATGAATGCGTAATAGATCTCAAATCCCGACAGTTGCATACAAATTTTAAAACTGTCACCCTTCACAAAGTAGGACACGAGACAAACACACCTCCTAAAGACAAAACACCGACACACCCTACAGAAATAAGACAAAACGAACCTAAAATAAAAATTAAATCAGATTCTAAACAGGAATCAAATTTAAAATATCAAAACCCTATAAATGAAAAATATACTATCGTAAAAAACCGAGATCAAGACAAAAATCTTGAAAGACCAGAGAGAAAACGAATAAAAGGAAAAAACAGAATTACCATTGACAGCCGGACCGAACAAATATGCAGACTAAAATGCAACTTATCAAATACAGATGCCATATTATCAGCTCAAGAAATAGAAAAAGTTAGATTACCTCATGCATTAGTCCATGTAGATGAAAATGGAGAATTCTTAACTTCCGTACTAAATGCTAATGCTATGCCGAAGACAATCGAATTTTCAGACATTTCAATCGAACCTTTCGAAAATTCGGAGACAATCCTATCCTACAACGGAAATGATTTTGGAGAACCCGTAGTAGATAGAACACGAATAATTAAAGAACAACTAAGAATTGATCATCTAAATTGCGAAGAACAAGAACTCATTCTAGATATATGTACTGAATACGCAGATATATTTTATGTCGAAGGCGACAAACTGACCTTCACAAACGAAATCAAGCACAAAATCGAAACAAACAACGCTAAACCTGTCTTCACTAAATCCTATAGATATCCTCAAATACATAAGGAAGAGGTAAAGACGCAAATTAATAAAATGTTAGAAGAAGGAATAATCCAGAAAAGCGTCACGCCCTGGTCGAGTCCAGTCTGGGTCGTACCGAAGAAATTAGATGCGTCAGGAAAACAAAAATGGCGAGTTGTTATTGATTATCGAAAACTCAACGAACTCACAGTACAAGACCGTTATCCTCTACCACAAATATCAGAACTATTGGACCAACTAGGAAGATGCCAATACTTCACAACACTAGATTTAGCGTCTGGATTTCACCAGATTGAAATCGAGCCACAAGACATCCAGAAAACGGCCTTTTCCGTCGAAAATGGACATTACGAATTTGTCCGCATGCCATTCGGACTAATGAATGCTCCATCTACTTTCCAAAGAGTAATGGACAACATCCTCTTAGGAATACAAAACGAAAGATGCTTAGTGTATATGGATGACATAATTATCTACTCACCCACTATTCATGATCACATGTCACGACTAACAGAAGTTTTTAAAAGGTTACGAAAAGCAAATTTAAAAATACAGCCAGACAAGTGCGAATTTTTAAGAAAAGAAGTAGCATATTTGGGCCACCTTGTAACAGAAAATGGTGTAAAAACAAATCCAGTTAAAATATCTTGCATCAAAAACTTCCCGGAACCAAAGAACACCAAAGAAATAAAATCATTCTTAGGCTTAGCCGGTTACTATAGAAGATTTATTCCAAATTTTGCCAAAATTTCTAAACCACTTACGAAACTACTTCAGAAAGACGTACCTTTTATTTTTAATTCTGATTGCAAAGAAGCCTTTAACGAACTCAAAAATATTTTAACTTCGGATCCAATACTTATATATCCCAATTTTGAGGAACCATTTTTACTAACAACTGACGCTAGTGCATTCGCGATTGGAGCTGTTCTATCACAAGGCCCTATTGGAAAAGATTTACCCATAGCTTATGCCTCCAGAACATTATGCGGTGCCGAAACAAAATATTCGACGATAGAGAGAGAACTATTAGCTATCGTATGGGCAGTCAAACATTTTAGACCATATCTTTTTGGCCGAAAATTCACCCTGATTACCGATCATCGACCCCTTACATGGCTTTTCTCGATAAAAGATCCCGGAAGCCGATTAGCGCGTTGGCGCCTAAAACTCGAAGAATACAATTATAAAATAGAACATCGCGCAGGAAAAATAAACAGAAATGCAGATGCCCTCTCAAGGATAAAGATTAACCATTTCAAGGATTGTGCAAACTTTCAATCAAAAATCTCATTACATGCATCGAATGAAGATGATACGGAAACTCAAGAAAACGAAGACGACGATGAAGAAAATATAGAAAAAATGTCCGAAGAACTTGACAAGTTTATCGAACTGTATAGAACAAAGTCAATAATCGATTATTCTAAAATTGAAACATCGAATACGGACTTATTAGACAAATCCAACAAAAATATTGTTACATTTTTTTGGCAAAATAAACTTGAAGAACTTCACGAGAAAATAATGAATGACATATTCGAAGAAAACATGGAATATAGTAACCGAAGAATTAATATTGTACACAGCAAAACTGTAAAAGATCGAAAATATTTTATTATACCATTACCGTTTGATCCCGAACGAGTAATATCACACTTGTTTCTTGTACTTTTTGCAAATAAAGATCAATTCGATGAATCAAAAATATATTGCGTCGAAAATAATCTCGAACTACCTATCCTAGAGATATTTTCTTATATTTTTGCTGACAAAGAATTAAAATTAAGAATCTGTCAAAATATAATTAAAACAGCCAGCGAAGACGAAATCCCTCAAATTTTAGATCATTACCATTGCGGTAAAAACAACTTACATCGAGGAATAAACGAAACTGTCAGAAGAATAAAGCAGAAATACAATTGGAAGAATTTAACAAAAGATGTAGAGAAATTTGTAAAAGCATGTGAAATTTGCCAAAAAGTTAAGATTTGCAGGAAAAACTTAAGTGGACCACTAGTCATAACAGAAACTCCAAAAACACCATTCGAAAGAATAAATATGGATATATTCGAATACCCTACTAGGAACTACGCTTTAACTATTCGTGACGAATTGACAAAATTCACGCAAGCCTATCCTTTGGAAGACAAAAAGGCAGTAACAGTAGTCAAGACACTCCTACTCTTTTTTCAACACTATGGAACACCACTAAGAATTCATTGTGACTGCGGTCGAGAATTCGAGAATGCTATAATCAAAGATCTATGCGAATTATACGACATTAAACTAACATTTTCTAGCGTTAACCATCCACAATCTAATGGATCTATAGAAAGGTTTCATGCCACACTCTCAGAAATGATTAGAGCAAATCAAGCCGAGAACCCAAACGATCATCCCTTTACTATACTTCCTTATGCAATAATATGCTATAACAACACAAAGAATAAGACCCACGGTTTCACACCATATGAACTTATATTTGGGCACACTGCAGGCCGACCACCAGAAACTCTATACAATCAAAAAACACTAATGAGTAAATATATTCGAGACCTGAATAACCGCATGGAATATTTTTACAAAGTAGCCAGAGCAAAAACAGAAAGACAGAAAGAAAAGGCGAAAGTAAGATTTGACGAGAATATTTCAGAACGAAGACCTGATTTTAAAATTGGTGACAAAGTTTACGTAAAAGAATCACAAATTAAATCAAAATCGGATAATCTTTTTAATGGACCTTTCGAAATTCAAGAAGTTTTTACAAATTCCGCAATTATCCTTAACCCCAAAACTAACCAAACCTCTAAAGTAAATTTTGACAGACTCAAACCTTATTTTGAATAATTTTCCTTTACAGATTCTATGGACTCCTTCCTATCGTCCAATCCCAAATTCTCCTCACTCCAATTAATAACACAATTGGAATATTTTTTCATGAAAAAGGAACTATACGAATATCTAATGACAAATGGACTTTACTTGTTTACAAAGAATTATTACCTATCAAAACTACAATATCCAATAATGACAGAATTTTGGAAAACCTGTTAGAAAAATTTATTAACGTGGATACACCGAGAAAACTTGCCTTTCAAGCCGAAGTACAGACACATGTTAGTCTGCTAAAACAAATCTCAAACTCCGTTAATTTAAAATATAAAGAAATAACCTCTGACACAGTACCTTATAATAAACGCCTAAAACGCGGTTTAGTAAATGGTATTGGAACAATCTGGAAATCTATTACTGGAAATTTAGACGCCTCTGATGGCGAATACTTTAATAAATGTATAAATAAGATAAATTCCGATGAAACTCAAATTGAAAATCTCCTAAAAAATCAAATATCTGTTACCACTTCAGTTATAAGAACTTTCAACACTACAATTCAAAAATTGCAAATAGACGAAGAAACTTTTAACAAAGACTTAAAAACTATCGAGACTACACTTCTGGACATTAATAATGACATATCCTTTTACCAAGCACAATTACAAATACTAGATTTATGTGAGTCCTTAATGGAAAGCTACGTATTTTTAGAAAATTATTTAAATGATATACTAAATTCTATAACATTCTCTCGCCTGCAAATTCTACATAGTTCTATTATTTCGCCCATAGACTTAATGGACGCATTAAAAGAAATCTCACAGTCATTACAAAATAACGTATTGCCTCTACCCACTTATATGTCAAATATAGCTCAGTATATTGACATAATAAAACTGCAAGCTTATCAGCTTGATTCAAAAATTGTTTTCGTTCTCGAAATTCCGTTAGTTGATCCCGAAATATTCACCTTGTATCAATTATATTCAATACCAATATTAGATAATCAAACTGGTTTTCATCATATACTTTCAACTGTTCATAAATACATAGCGCGAGATGATGATTCAATTTCATATGTCTTACCCATGGACACCGAAAAATGCAAACAAATCAGTCAAAACCAAAGAATGTGTACAGACATTCTTCCGTATCCCATAGACACAGATGCTATATGTGAAGCCCAGCTTTTGAAACCTCTTAGCAACTTACCAAAAACTTGCCAGATGTCCATGCTCTTGGCACAAGGTTACAATGTACAAGAAATTGACCGAAATTTATGGTTACTAACCATTTCCGATCCATTACCAGTAACAATCAAATGTGCAAGAAAAGACGTCACTACACAAATAATCAAAACAAATTCAATCTTAAGATTAATTCCCGAATGTATTGCATTCATCGGCAGTACCAGAATTCATGCTAGAGACCAAATTGAGAAATATACAAATATCACGTATAGAAGTCACCCAGTTAACGTACCCTACAGATGCTGTGACCATTTTGAGACAAAGAGTCACCTATCAAAATTGAAACCACTTAAACTCAGTAAGATCAACGTAGATGACTTAAATATTGCACAACACAAATTGGACCAATATTCAGAAGAACTGGACCATATTATGAGCCAATCATTCATTGAGGAACATCTACCCTTATTCACTATATCAACCTTATCCCTGATTATTATCCTAGTTATCTTATACCTTTTCTGCAAATACCGAACCAAAATATTCCCAAAAATTGCAATCTCCTTGTCCCAGGATCAGCGTCCAACTTCATTACCACGCAGAAATTCCATTAGACAGAAACTTCAGGGCTTAGCCTCCTTCAGAAGAAGACCCAATGTCCAACAAGAAAGCGAAGCAGAAACACCAATTACTCTGTAAAAGTCAAAGCAATGGCATTGACTTTTCACTAATAAGGGGAGCTGTTATATGAGAAAATATTAACCTTGAACTAGCTTAAGTTCGCCGACTTCAGATTTCATCATCCCATTCCCATAGAAACCGCTGAGCACGCATTAGAACTTTGTACGAACCGTTGGCCAATATTCATGGGAACAGCAATTCAGCACTTCATACCAAACATATAAATTACCATTCTCAGATGCCGGAACCACTCTTAGCTGCAACTTCGACCAGTCCAGTTATTGTAGTCATTTTAAATTAATTTAATTTTGTACCATTATTTAATATTTAATTTGTAACAAATAAAGTTCTTTTTTAAAAAGTCAAATACGTGATTAGTGATCTAACATATATATATATATATATATTGTAAAGACTACGACCGTCAATTTATATTTCTAAAGTATTCAACTAGTGAATTCAGAGGTTTAATCGGTCATTCATTGAATGACCGATTAAACCTCTGAATTCACTAGTTGAATACTTTAGAAATATATATATATATATATATATATATATATATATATATATATATATATATATATAATATATATATATATATATATATAATATATATATATATATATATATATATATATATATATATATATATATATATATATATTGTTGTGATGTCTTGTTTGTTTAAATGATGAGCAATGAGTATTTTTTAATAATATAGGGTTTTTATAGCGGTTCTCAAAGAATTAGTTTGTAGGTACTTTTTTAAATTATCTTTATTATAACTATTATGAAACACACATATATATCTAACCTAGCCAATGTAAATTTAAAATAAACTATCTTTAAATTGAAATTCTTATGAAACTAATTAAATTCTATAGACAATGTAAAATTTAAACAAACTATCTTCAAAATTGAAATTGTTATGACACTAACTAAATTATATTAACAAATTTTTGTACCTTTCTGTCACTGAATGCCTAAATGAACTGTTTTCCACTATATAGATTATAATCACCACTCAAATGTCTTCTTCTCAGCTTCGGTTATCCTTGTTTTTGTGAAATTATTTTTTCCAATTATCAGCTTCCACCAATTTAAGATATTTTTCTTCACAGCATTTATAAACCATCAAGCAAATTATCAAACAGCATTTATTTTTATTCTTCTTTTCAATATATCAATATCCAATCACCAAAAATATTATTTAATTTTAATATTCAATTAATACTTCTTCCATTATCATCATTTATACATAACATAATTTTTAATCTTCAATAATATTTTCTTTATACTGTTTCTTAATCTTGATTTAACTCACTATATTGAACAATTGTAACTGATTGACTGCCTCTAACTAATTTTCATACTAAAACTGGCCATCATAGTAACTGTAACTCATAACTGATTGACTAACTGAATGGACTTTCTTACTAAACTGCCATCTTGAATGAAAATCACGGGTATTTATATCTTTTCAATCTTCCAGAACCATCTGGTAAGAAATCATGTTCGATTTATTCCATTCAACACATGTCTGAATTTTCTGGAAACAGTATATGTTTGATCCACAGACATAACCATTATTCCCAAATGTTCGACCGTAAACAAAGGTCAAATTCTGCATTCTGGAGAATTCGTTAATTTTCTATTGATAATTTTGTTGACATTTAGGCTTTTCAGATCAGAATAAACACTTAAATCAGTAACTATATATAAATTAAACATTTTAAACTAACATTATTATTATAACCCCACTTTATATTCCTAATTATTTAAAATGTCACTTGGAGAGTATGTATATCTGTCTATCACTCACATGTATAGTTGGTTGCCTAGTCACATGGCTCACTTAAATATATCTACCACATTATAATTACTAAAATACAACTTTTTACAATTATTATATGCTAATTTCTTAAAAATGCCCTTACATAAATATATTTTTATAAAATTCTCTAGTATATAACTTATTAAAATAACCAAATTTAATACCTAATATTATATAATGTGCAACTTATAAATTAATTTCTATAAACACCAATCATATCAATATATATATATATATATATATATATATATATATATATATATATATATATATATATATATATATTGTTATGATTCATTATATATATATATATATATATATATATATATATATATATATATATATATATATATATATATATATATATATATATATATATATTGTTATGATTCATTTTATCAGCCAAAGATAAAATCCATCTAAATAAATTTTTAAGATATCCTGGAGAGTTGTTATGCTATGTAAAAATAGAAAATAATATTGGTTTGCTCTTAATATGTTTCAAAGTATAAAATATAATAATTCAAAATATTTCAACTGATAAACTATAAAAGATATTTCGAAGAAATAAAAGTAAAATATCTTTAGATTACCTGTAGTAAACAAAATTTAAAGATATGCATAAATTATTTTCTTTGTAAAATATATTTGAGTGAACGAAGTGAAATAAACAATGCGACCCGGTTTTCCAAATGGACTTGTACAGTGAATAAGACAATAGGGTAGAAGTAAGAAATTATATTTCTCCGTTAATTCTTAAGAATTTGTAGAAACCGATTAGCATGTTAATAGTTTTTAAGAAATTTATAATTGTAGGTAAAATTGTTTGTTTCTTATCTAAATGGTAGATGGGGATACGTATGATGAGCTTTGATTGGAGGAGATTAAAAAAAGGTGGGATAGCTATGTAGGAATGAGAGTTTAGCTAAATTTTTGAGGGAGAAAAGATAGTCAGTTGTTTCCCAAGGGTGCAAGGTGAACAGTCGTTGTTCTTTGGCAGTTCCCAAGTGATAGTAGGCATTTAAGACATTCCCAAGTGAATGTTTGTGAGTTTTCGTGGACTAAGTGTATCCTGACGGAAGCTGATCCAGTAAAATATTGTAAGTCATACTTTTCTATTTATATATTCCAAGAGTCACTGTTCAGGCCGGAACGAGAGATTCAGTTTATCGAGAGGAGAAGAGGCTAGCATTTTTGAACGATACGTGCATCTGAAGGAGATCATTGAACACGAGAGGCTCGCAATAATTTGTTGTAATACCTAGGGAATTGCTAAGAATTGATAGTGTAGGCTACAAGGAACAAGGATTTGGACAACTCATCATCAGAGAGATAGTTTTTCTTTTACCATTCGTCAGTTTTTCTTTATCAACAAAGTTTTTTTTAATTGCTTCAGAAAAGATAGAAATATTTATCAGGAGATATAGAACAACAATTTTGATTTGAAATTTTAATTTATATAGTATATAACATTAATTTTTGAAGGTTCACGTTCGTAGAACAAAATTTTGATAATCATTATATGAGATATTTTTTGTTGAAGATATTTGAGTGTAATATCACATTAATATATACAGTGAACGGCTAAATTATGAAATATTATCATTATTTCGAGAACCGTCAAAATTTGGGGGAAATCCCGAAACAGGTCAATTTTTGTTATAATCTTATAATGTACATGCAGTAGGCATGACCTCACCTGTGTGGGTGTAGTGACATAACCGTTAATTTTTTTAAATAGAAATTGGTATAATGCTACACCTCATTTGAAGGAGAATTTAATTCTCTATTTAACGACATTACATTTTTAACTAAAATATTTTTTAAGGGTACAAAAACATTTTTTTTAATTTAAATTCAAATAAATTACAGCTAATGATTTAATTCATAATGTACTTTAAAGTAACCAAATTATGCAAAACAATTATTTTAAATTAAATGTTCGAAATGCCATCCATCGGTTCCTGCCATGACTTTTTGAAGTAAATACTTAAAAAAGCAAAAATAAGTAAAAATAATAATGGACACAAAACGTTATCTCATAAAGACTAAAACTTTTTGTCAAATGTTAATTCAAGCAAGTGATAGTGGCATAGTTACTGTAATATTTATTGACGTAAATGTTTTGATTTTATTAATTGTCATCAGTTGTCAATTGTAATTTTTACTTTTGAATACTAAATTATGGCTCATCTAAATGAAACACAACGCATAGAAATATTAATTCTTAGCAAATGCGGAGATGGATGCGGAAAAAAAGAACAAAAGAACACAGAACGAGGTATGCAGCTATTCAACGCAAAATATCCAGACAGACCCATCAACCAATCAACAGTAAGTAAAAAAGTCCGAAAATTTGGAGAAACTGGGCACGTTAAACTTACTCCAAACGCTAGGCTTCCTAAAATTAAAGACAATGTAAAACTTGATATTTTATTAAATGTACATGACAATCCTGACAGTAGTTCAACACAAACGGGTGAATATGCTAAAGTTTCTCAACGATCAGTATTACGTATTTAAAAAAAAGAAAAATACCATCCCTACAAAATTCAACTACATCAGGAATTAAACGACGACGATCCCGATTGCCGGCTTCAATTTTCTGAAATTATGCACGATTTATGTATCCGCAATCCACATTTCATCAATCAAATCCTTTTTTCCGATGAAGCCACATTTTTTATACATGGTACCGTGAATCGTTAAAATTGCAGATATTGGAGTCAAGAAAACCCACATTGGATGACTGAGTCACACACGCAATATCCTCAGAAAGTAAATGTAGGGGCAGGGATCATTAATGACAGAATCATTGGCACTTTTTTCTTTGAAGAAAATCTAACAGGAGAACGTTATTAAATTTTTTCGAGAAATCAACTTATACCTGTCCTTGCTAACATGTATCCAAATGCCAATAATCCAAATTTACCTAGTGAAAATATCTGGTATTAACAAGATGGAGCCTATTCTCATTACGCACGTGAAGTACGTCAATTTTTAAATTATTG
Organism: Diabrotica undecimpunctata; assembly: GCF_040954645.1. Taxonomy (NCBI): domain Eukaryota; kingdom Metazoa; phylum Arthropoda; class Insecta; order Coleoptera; family Chrysomelidae; genus Diabrotica; species Diabrotica undecimpunctata. The sequence goes on from NC_092803.1 coordinate 101,112,036, forward strand.
CTTTCCCAGGAGGTGGATCGTAAGATGAGGTTTTATAGGGTGGCCAGCAAGGTCGCCAGATCTAACACCTCTAGCCTTTTTCCTGTGGGGTTATACAAAATCAAAAGTTTATGATGTCAATAGACCCCAAAACTTACAGGACTTGAAAGATAGAATTAGGCATGAAATGAGTCTAATTACTCCAGAAGTCATCCGCAATGTACTTGATGAATGTGTCCGTAGATTCGCATATTGTCAAGAAACCGATGGATGGCATTTCGAACATTTAATTTAAAATAATTATTATGCATAGTTTGGTTATTTTAAAGTACATTATTAATTAAATCATTAGTTGTAATTTAGTTGAATTTAAATTAAAAAAAATTGTTATTGTATCCTTAAAAAAATATTTTAGTTAAAAATGTAATGTCATTAAATAGAGAATAAATGAGGTGTCGCATTATACCGATTTCTATTTAAAAAAATTAACGATTACGTCACTACTCCTACACCTGTGGCATCATCCCTACTTCATGTGCGATATAATATAGGTATTTTATAACAAAAATCGACCTGTTTCGGGATTTCATGATAATATTCCATAATTTAGCCGTTCACTGTATATATATAAATATATATATATATATATATATATATATATATATATATATATATATATATATATATATATATATATATAATGGGTGAGTCTTCTACAGCTAGCGCCATTTCTCGCATCCTAAGTTCCAGCGTTTCCTGTCAAAGCAATCTTCAGTTTCTAAATCTCTAGTGGTTATTGCATCTTGGATCTTGGAGCATCATGGTTTACCTCGTCTTCTTTTAGTGAGTGAAGTTCATTTTTCTATCCTTTTTGGCCATCCATTTTCAGACATCATTTGCAGGTGTTCATAAAAGCTTAGTCTTTTGGCTTTAATTGTATCTATTATATCTAGATCAACTTCCATTTTAGTAGCACATAGGTGAAAAATTTCTAATTAAATTGCATTATGCATGAAGAGTCATGTTGGTTGCCAACCTTTGCAAGAATCGGCACCTTAAGAAGAAAGAAAAAAAAATTTACAGCAGGGAACAAATTTCATCTAAATATTTCACTAGTGAAGAGGCATATTTCAAAATTCCATAAAAATCATAAAAGAATTAGTGAAACATGATTAATATAATTATAATATAATTATTCCGTACTTAGCTAATGTACATACTATGTTAATAAATACTATATTATACCTTTATTTTAATTCAGTTATTGACAGATGTCATGTGAAATACATAGTGTATACATCTTACAAATAAAAATATCTACAGTCGGAAAAATGAAAGATTACCCATGAAGGATCATATTAATAACTTATTTTGTATTTGCTGTCTTTTTCTATAAATAACAAATGTTTGTTATAGAAAAAGACAGCAAATACAAAATAAGTGATTGATATGATCGTTTATGGGTAATCTTTCATTTTTCCGACTGTACCTACTATGTTAATAAATACAACTATGGTAATATATATTTTTTTCACTAAGTTAGGACATAAACCCGATTCAACACCTCGGAGGTTTAGATCCTCTTAGTGATTGTTTTACTATATTTTTATTTATTTATTTTTTTTTCTTTTTTTTTAAATTTTTTTAATATATTTTTTATAATCCTTTTTTTATTTATTTGTTTTTGTATTTTTTAATTTTCCTTTTTTTAATCTTTTTTTTTAATTTTTCTTTTATTAATTTTTTTCTAAACATAGGTTACAAATCTAATTACAGGCATACTTTACTATCAGACAAAAAGGTTATTAAGCAGTCAAACATTTTCTTTTCATTAAGTGATAGTAGAAAGAGAATATTAACAGGAAGTGGGATGTTCTTGTCCATCATTCTTTTAATTAGGTTGTTGGTGGGTTGTTTATGTTGAAGAATGAAATTTTTATACCAAGGTTCTTTTGGAATATTTGGTTGTGTCAAACTATATTGTGTTGTTGAAATACTACAGTACTTTTCCCAGTGTGCTTTCCAGTTGTTCATTTGTTCAGTTCTTGAACAAGCAAAGCATCTATAATGCAAGGCTGATAGTTGGTTAGTATTCCATGGATGATGGAATTTTTAGCTAACTGGTCTACGTGTTCATTATATGTAAGTCCTGAATGTGCTTTGATCCACATCAATTGTATTTTTTGGGTGTATTTATTAATTTCAAATAAGCATTTTTTAATTAAAAAAATGTATGGATTAGAAGTACTATATGGTAGTTGCGGTTTTTGAATAGCTGTAAGTACAGATAATGAACCAGATAAAATTACTGCTGAACTATATGATGCCAATTTAAAATAAATTAAAGCTTCATATATGGCTGCAGTCTCGGCACTAAAAATTGAAAAATTTGTGGACAGCTTAAACATTTTTTCTATACATTTATCTGGAATATAAAAGGCACAACCAGTACCCTTTGAACTTTTAGATGCGTTTGTATAAATACAAACAGATTTTGGCCAACTTGTCAGATAGTTGTTTAAAACAATCATCATCATCAATGGCGCTACAACTCTTCATGCGTCTTTGCCGCGTTTACTATTGCCTTCCATGTTTGTCAGGCTTAACGGTTTGTTAGTAGTTTAAAACAATATGACTTATTAAACGGTTCTCATGATAAATAGGTTGTCTTATATGTACTTGATCCAGTAACTCAAAGAAATCTGTAAAATGTACCACTTCATTTGCAACTGTAAGTTCAGTATCTTTATTTGCAGTATTTCGAAATGCTTCGCATAAGGGTGGAGAATTCTTCTGAGTCCAATATTTATTTGTTAAGTCGAAATTAATTTAAACTACTAATATCTTTACATAAACAAGTGTTTTAACAACGAACTTTAAGGAGAAATTTTTGAGTGAGATATGCTCTTCTAAATTTACTGGGCGGTTCCATTGTCTCAACATAAAGTGGTTCAATAGGGGTAGATCTCATAGCACCCATGCAACACCGCAAAACTGTGTTTATAAAAACATCTATACGACCTAAAATATTGTTACTAGCGGATCCATAAAGTACAGAGCCATAATATATATTGGACCTGATATAAGAACGATAAAATAAAAGACATGTTTCAACATCACCACCCCACCAAGTTTTTGTAATTGATTTGAGAAAGTTTAGTGCTTTATTACACCTATCAAGCATAAAATCAACATGCAGTTTCCAGGTCAGTTTTGTATCCAAAATCATACCCAAATATTTTATCGACTTACAAAGGGGAAAATATCATTAATATTATTTGTTCCCTTTGAGGCAAGTTATATCTAGTGAATATACAAATGTTAGACTTGTTGTTTGCCAACTCAAAAACATTTTTTCTAAACCACCTACAGCAATGTTCATGAACACTTCCCAATGTGTTTAAGGCGTTATTGTATTTTTTAGATTCAGTATAGATACAGAAGTCATCTGCATATTGTATTGTATTAAATGAAATTTTTGCGATACTAATATTACGAAAATCGGCTGTGTAAAGATTAAATAGAAGTGGACTTAAAACTGAGACCTGTGGAAGACCCGAACTATTAAAACGTAGTCCAATGAGTTGATTGTTTTCCATCCTAATATATATTTTCCTGTTTAAGTAGAAATTAACAATATTTTGGGCAAGCAGGGAAGGTATTTCTTTGGATTTCTTTGGATTTTCTTTGGAATCCAAAGAAGAATAGTAAAGGGAAACAAAGCTTATTTTTCACTCGATCATGTGTTTCGCTCCAAAAACACACACTGGAGATCGAAAATCAGGGTCTACAAAACTATTATCAGACCAATAGTATGTTATGGATGCGAGACATGGGTGATGACAGAAGAGACAAAAAGAAAACTGGAAGTCTTCGAAAGAAAAGTCCTAAGAAAGATATTTGGACCTATTAACGAAAACGGAATATGGAGATCCAGGTATAACCATGAACTCTACCAACTGTTCAAAGAGACACCGATCTCAGAATTCGTTAAACTTTAGTTTCACCAGCCCAGCGAAGGAGACTTCGCTGGGCTGGTCATGTAGTAAGAATGGAGACAGAAAGATTGCCAAAAAGAGCCCTTGATAGTAAAATGCAGGGCGCAAGATAAAAAGGAAGGCCACGGAAAAGATGGAAGGATGAAGTGGCAGCGGACGCGCAAAATTTGCTAGACGTGAGAACTTGGAGAAGATCGGCGAGAGACCGACAAGGTTGGAGGCATAGTTTGGAGGAGACCAAGGCCCGATTTGGGCTGTAGCGCTATTTGAGAGAGAGAGAAGATATTTGGAATTGTTGAATCATTTTTTCTTTTAGCATATCTAAATTAACACTGTCATATGCACCTTCAATATGCTCTTCTAAATTTACTGGGCGGTTCCATTGTCTCAACATAAAGTGGTTCAATAGGGGTAGATCTCATAGCACCCATGCAACACCGCAAAACTGTGTTTATAAAAACATCTATACGACCTAAAATATTGTTACTAGCGGATCCATAAAGTACAGAGCCATAATATATATTGGACCTGATATAAGAACGATAAAATAAAAGACATGTTTCAACATCACCACCCCACCAAGTTTTTGTAATTGATTTGAGAAAGTTTAGTGCTTTATTACACCTATCAAGCATAAAATCAACATGCAGTTTCCAGGTCAGTTTTGTATCCAAAATCATACCCAAATATTTTATCGACTTACAAAGGGGAAAATATCATTAATATTATTTGTTCCCTTTGAGGCAAGTTATATCTAGTGAATATACAAATGTTAGACTTGTTGTTTGCCAACTCAAAAACATTTTTTCTAAACCACCTACAGCAATGTTCATGAACACTTCCCAATGTGTTTAAGGCGTTATTGTATTTTTTAGATTCAGTATAGATACAGAAGTCATCTGCATATTGTATTGTATTAAATGAAATTTTTGCGATACTAATATTACGAAAATCGGCTGTGTAAAGATTAAATAGAAGTGGACTTAAAACTGAGACCTGTGGAAGACCCGAACTATTAAAACGTAGTCCAATGAGTTGATTGTTTTCCATCCTAATATATATTTTCCTGTTTAAGTAGAAATTAACAATATTTTGGGCAAGCAGGGAAGGTATTTCTTTGGATTTCTTTGGATTTTCTTTGGAATCCAAAGAAGAATAGTAAAGGGAAACAAAGCTTATTTTTCACTCGATCATGTGTTTCGCTCCAAAAACACACACTGGAGATCGAAAATCAGGGTCTACAAAACTATTATCAGACCAATAGTATGTTATGGATGCGAGACATGGGTGATGACAGAAGAGACAAAAAGAAAACTGGAAGTCTTCGAAAGAAAAGTTCTAAGAAAGATATTTGGACCTATTAACGAAAACGGAATATGGAGATCCAGGTATAACCATGAACTCTACCAACTGTTCAAAGAGACACCGATCTCAGAATTCGTTAAACTTTAGTTTCACCAGCCCAGCGAAGGAGACTTCGCTGGGCTGGTCATGTAGTAAGAATGGAGACAGAAAGATTGCCAAAAAGAGCCCTTGATAGTAAAATGCAGGGCGCAAGATAAAAAGGAAGGCCACGGAAAAGATGGAAGGATGAAGTGGCAGCGGACGCGCAAAATTTGCTAGACGTGAGAACTTGGAGAAGATCGGCGAGAGACCGACAAGGTTGGAGGCATAGTTTGGAGGAGACCAAGGCCCGATTTGGGCTGTAGCGCTATTTGAGAGAGAGAGAAGATATTTGGAATTGTTGAATCATTTTTTCTTTTAGCATATCTAAATTAACACTGTCATATGCACCTTCAATATCCAAACATAATAGTGGGACATACGTATTGCGATAATATGCATTTTGAATGTGAGTTTCTACGATAGCGAGTGCATCCAAAGTACCACATCCTTGTCCGTAACCGAACTGAGAATTTGGAAGTAGTTTTTTCTTACTTAACCACCATTCAAGTCTTACTTTTAGTATCCTTTCTAATACTTTGAGAACACAAGACATAAGTGAAATTGGTCTGTATGATTTTACCACATTCGGATCCTTCATTGGCTTTAAAATTGGGATGACAATAACTTCTTTAAATTCATCCGTACCTGCAGACATAAATTCGTTAAATATTTCCAATAAAAGATCTTTAGCGATTGGAGGAAGCAGATCAAGCATATGATACTTAATGTGGTCATAACCAGGACTTGTGCTAGGACGATTATTTAAAATATAGCTTAGTTCTGTCTGTCTAATCGGTTTAAGTAAAAAGTGGTTTTTGTCGGATACTATTTTCTTAGGTTTATTAGGCATAGATATCACTGTTGGAGGAGCAATTATGTCAAAAAACTCTTCTTTACAAATATTTTCAAAAGATTTTTTTTGTTGGTGATTTTCTGTATAACTTTCTAGTTTAGGTCCTAAGTCCAAAGTACTGATGATGGTATTAATTTATTAAGAGAAGAAACCCAATTGACCCAGCTTTGTTTCGCAATACATTTTAGTTGTTTTTTTACTTGCCATGTTTGATTGACATTTTATATAGTTCACAAAATGACTTTCTTTTTTATAATTCATGAGTGAATATTGCCGGTTTTTAATAATAGTGTCACATTCAGAATTTCACCACGGTGGCGGGTTTCGAGTTTTTGGCTTAAAAGGTTTATATTGTGGTATTGCAATGTGAGCAGCATAATTTATACTATTTATTAAATGTTCATATTTGCTTGATATGTTATTTTGAATTTCAGTATTTTAGTTAAAAAAGGTTTGTACTAAAGAAGTATATAAAGGCCAATTAGCTTTTTTGATGTTCCATTTATTTTTTGGTAATATTTTTTCTGTTTCGGCTTTAATGCAAATATCCAACTGTATAACAAAATGATTTGATCCTTGCGTGTCTGAAGAGATAGACCATTCAGTCTTACTAACAAAATCAGGACTGCAGAAAGTAACATCAATCATTGAGTAATTCTGATTAGGTTGAGTTAGTATTGTTGGTTGTACATTATTTAAAACTGTAAATTCAAGATCATCTGCCATTTTAATCAGCTGTATTCCGATTCCATTATTTGTACTTGAACCCCAAATAGTATGAAGGGCATTAAAATCACCTCCTATTAAAATTGGTTTTTGTAACTGGGAAAATATATTGATCCAATCATTTATTGTGCATCTTATTTTCGGGGCTCTATATAGTGACATAAAACTAATTTGACCATTTCCATATTTAATTTTTATAGCACATAACTGTATTTCATTATTGTAATTATTATTTTCAATTTTTAGTTCAGTAAAACAAATTGATTTATTTATCAGTATAGCAACTCCACCATTATCCAATCTATCATTACGAACAAGATTATACCCATTAAAAGCATATAATACATTTTTTTAAACCATGTTTTACTATTAAGAGCTATGTATATTTTATTAGTTACTAAATAATGCATCATGCTATTTTTATTTGAGACAGCAGAACGAGCATTCCACTATTATTTTTAACTTGGGTTGACAAGACATTTTTTATTTAGTATTAATCAGAGTACCCACCAATGGCCCATGCCTGTACTAAAAGACATAAAACCAGGGAGTAAATTGTTCTTATCTTAAGGTAATACTTTCTTTTACGTTTAAAAGAAGTTGTCGCGCCTAGTAGCTTTATTGTTTATCTGATTTCTTTGATGCTGCCCAAGTAAACATTTTAACAGTAACAAAGATAGTAATAGGTAGTTATACTCTGGATTGACTATAAACACTATAATTTTAGGGTTAATAATTATTGCTAATTACCACATGTTTTAAATATCTGTCATTCCATGATAATGTTAACTTAAAAATTAGATCCTAACGCTATTTTTTGTTTAAGTAAATTAATCAATAAAGGAAGTCTATTTTAATTATTGATTGAAATACCTCTCTTAAAGTGAGGGTAAAAATATAGCGTCGAAAAGAAAGATGTGACAAAACAGAAAACAGTGACTTATGTAAACTGCATAAATGGAAAACGTCTGTTTCGTTAGTAGGCGGCTAGAAATATAAAAACGCCAACACGCGACTGGAGCGCGTAATTGAATTTACCGGAAGGAAAATCTAAAATCAATGTCGTTACATGTTAATTAAATGCTATAATAGACTGGGGTGCATATAAGCTAAATTATTATTGCAAATTCTTTAGAACGGAGTAGTGCGTAATGTAAGAAAACTAAGCGAATTAATATACGTGATTATATTATTCTTTAATATCAATACGAAGTGGATACAAACTGCCTACAATAGAGAGACGTGGAAGAAGGAAGAGGATGCCTATGTCCAAAATTCGACAGCAAGTGCTGTATAGATAGATAGATAGATTAATAATATAAAGTATTCTGTAGATTATATTACTTTCCTTCCTTTATCGTAACAATTTGAATATTTCCAAAAGCTGTCTTGGACTATGCTGATTTGCTAGCATAATGACATTTTTATGAACATAGCGACTAGTGCCTTTTCGTCATCCTTAGACAATAAATGAAAAAAAAAATTAGGTTATCCAATATATGAATCCTTATTTTCACCATTAGATTTTTTTAAAAATTAACCTTCAAATACCAGGTAAAAATAATATCGAAACTGAAGATATCCCAATTAACCGGAGTCTTTTCCAGGAGGACTCGTTGAGTCCACTTTGGATCTGTCTAGCAACGAACCCACTATTTAAGCTACTAAACTCCATTGACTTAGATTTTAGCATCAAAAATAACAATACTGTTGTGGCAAAGCTGAATTATCTGTTGCATATTAATGATTTAAAAGTAGTGGCTTCCACTCGAAATCTAGGTGGTTTCGATCAGATGCTAAAAACTGTAGAAACTTTCTCAAATGGTATAAGTATGTATTTTTGACTAGACAAGTGCCGATTACTAAATATTTTTAGACGAAAGGGTCAGCCCAAACATTTCAATAGGCAAGGCCCTAAATATGTGCACCTGTTTCGCGCTAATCTCGTTATTTGGGATTATAAATTGGTTAAAAACGGATACAAAAAGTCTTCATCGGAAAGCAAGAAAATTTTTCACAAAGATACAAAGATATCCTCCACGCAATGTAATAGAGAGAACAATATTACCGAGATATTAAGGGGGAAGAGGACTTATGAACATAGGGGAGCAACTGGTTAAACATATTGCTAATTTAAGAACTAATTTTCAGGTGCAGACTGAGACATCTACTTTACATCGAGCAATTTGAGTAGTAGACGATACAACGCGGCTTAAACTGAGGGAACAAGAAATGCGCATAAACAACCTGACTAAGCAAGAAAAATACGCACCTTAATGAATAAACTTTTGCATGGGTGACATATCAATGAGATCAGCCAAGAATATGTCGACCATACAGCGTCGATGTATTGGTTGACATCAGGAAAGATGTTTCCTAAGACTGAGGGCTATCTACTTGCCATTCAGGTTAAGGTTATTCCAACTAAAAATTACCCGAAATATATTGTTAAAGATTCTCAAGTCCAACATGACAAATGCCGATATGGATGTCACGCCCAAGAACCTATCCCTTATCTTACCAGAGGCTGCCAGGCGTTTGTTGGGACTGAGTATAAAGAACGCCATGACTTAGTAGAAAAGATTATTCCAGGTAATCTGGTAGTAAGTAAAGTAGTAAACACCTGTATAAGACCATGCAGAATGCTGTGTTACTCTCGACGTCCAGATGCACACGAAAATTTTTGGAATTTACTCCAACGCACCAAGTGACCTAGAGCTCAGTAACACGAAAAGAAACCCACCAGAGGTTATCCTAGATACCGCGTGTATCTGGGATGAGTAAATTTTCCCCTTAGAGGGAGTATGAAGCGTATGGCTAAATCTGAAATATTAATAATAATAATAATAATATGAATATATTATAGCAACAGAGAATGCTAATGTTATGGACATAAAGATCAGAACAGGACGGAGAACTAATATCGGAAGGACTCAAAACAGAATTGCACCCTGGGAAAAAAGACTGTTGATGAAAATTGAATTATTGCCTAATATAATATTATATTAGGGATATTGTACAAATTACGGAATACATCCAAGGAGTAAGAAGTCGAAAAGTAATTAAAAGAGCTGAAGAAATAATTCTGAATACTCCAAGACACTCACAACCTGATCCAGAAAACAACACAGCTCAAAACTGCCTAGACACATTAAAATAAAAACTCTCCGTTTATTCAGGTCGCCTAAGAAGATACAAAGTAAGTTACAACCGTAAATGCGACACTATACTTTTAGAACATGCAGAGAAGGCTTTCTATAGAAAACTGAATTCCACTGTAGAAAATGTAAATAAATCCTACCCAAGACAAGATGTTTTGGGGAAACCAACTTTCGACGCCAGCTACGCAAAACAACAATGCTGGATGGATTGAAGACACGACGAACAACTGTCAACACTGCAGGACTAAAGAGCTTCATAACTGGAAATCTCCTAGACCAGACGGAGTTCAAAACTTCTGGCTAAAGAAGTTTTGGAGTGTTCATCAGCTTTTAACAGTACTTATTAATAATATTATTTTTTATTCACAGGAAATACCATCATTTCTTACTCACTCAACCACTTATCTAATACCGAAGGATTAAAATAACACCCAAGATCTAGCCAAGTACCGCCCAATTACTTGTCTTCCAACTTTGTACAAATTAGTCACATCCTGTGTGGCCCAGCGTATCTACCCACACTGTGCTCTGAACAATTTCATAGTGCCTCAACAGAAAGGATGCGCTAAGGGCTCCATGGGCTGCAAAGAACAACTTATTATCGACTCAGTGATTTCTAACCAGGCATATACAAAAAAAAAGAAACCTTTTTACTGCCTTTATTGACTACAAGAAGGCTTTTGATGAGTGCCGCATGAACGGCTTATAGATATATTGAAAATATATAAAGTAGATGATAATCTCGTGACCTTTTTAAAGCATATATTATCATGGCAGTGTAAAAGACTAAAATTCACCTTCAAATACCTGGTGAAACCAATATCGAAACTGAAGATATCCCTATTAACCGGGGCCTTTTCCAGGGAGACTCGTTGAGCCCACTTTGGTTCTGTCTAGCGATGAACCCACTATCTCAGCTGCTGAACTCCACTGACTCAGGATTTAGCATTAAAAATAACAACACTGTTGTGGCGAAGCTAAATCATCTTTTGTATATGAATGATGTAAAATTAATGGCTTCCACTCGAAACCACCTACATCAGATGCTAAGAACTGTAGAAAATTTCTCAAATGATATAGGTATGAATTTTGGACTAGATAAGTGCCGTATACTAAATATAGTCAGAGGAAAGGTTCAGCCCGGAGGTTTCGATATGCAAGATGGCCAAAACATCGAGGCAATGGGTGAAAATGATATCTCGGAGCAAATATCTCGGAGTTAAACAAGCGCGGAAAATTGACCATAAACAAATCAAAACTGAACTAACTTCGGAGTTCGTGCGAAGAGTAAGACAACTAAATCGGTCATACTTCGGTCATCTTCATCGGAAAGTAAGAACATTTCTCACAAAGGCACAAAACGTATCATCCACGCAGTGCAGTAGAGGCAACAACATTACCGTGGTATAAAGGGAGAAGAGGACTTATGGATATAGGTGAGCAATTGGATAAACAAATTGTTAATTTAAAAACTTATTTTCAGGTACAGGCTGAGACATCTACTTTACATCGAGCTAGAGATGTGTAGTTCACCATCGAAATAGTTCAAATGAACGATTCTTTCAACTGAACTAATTGAACTAGTTCATTAATTTTCATAGAACTAGGAACTAGTTCACTGCGAACGATTTGCATTATAAATTGTGTCTCAACTTTTAAAGAAGAAAATAATGAATGAATGAGATCATATATTTATTATTTTGAGAATGGGATGGACTGACTAGTTTAAAAAAAGAAGTGTCGATTAGCCTCAGATAACAGATCATAATTCTTATGAACGTGACAATAACATAAACAGTCTTATCTTAATATCATAATGGTTCGGATCTTATGCCCATGCATTGGCTTGAACGTTGACATGCTGTGTTGTTTCTCGTATTGTAATTTTGAAATAACAATTTTAAGTTGTGGTTAAAATGATTGATGCATCTACATAAAATATAATTTTATGTAAAAGAGAGAATGAATATGTGTTATTTAATGTTCCTAGAAAATTCACTGATTTTTTTTGTAAGGTTCTTTTAGAAATAACCTAATATAGATACCTATGAGTTTAAATATACGTAAATATAAAAATAAATCATACTTGAACCATATTTATATTTAAAACGGTTAATAAAAAACAAATCTTAATAATTTTTTGCAAATAAAAAAAATGTTATGTGCAAAACATTTGAGAAATAAATTTAAAACATTTAAACCCAAACATACGATCGAAAGAAATGGTTCCGAACCCGAACTACTTGTACGGTAGTGAAAGAGTGAAAGACTGACTGAAAACCGAAGAAAACGCGCGGCCGGCGCCGAGCTTGTGTGATGATAAGACGAGACATCTGGCAACCAGTTTGGTTAGGGTTGGATTTCGATTTCGGTCCTACAAATAGTTCTTTCGCGAACTAGTTCACTGAACTAGTTCATTTTTGTGAAATAGTTCTCTTGAACTAGTTCGTCTAAAAGAACTAATTATCACACCTCTACATCGAGCAATTTGCGCAGTAGATGCACCTGATTCAGCAAGAAAAAATGCGCACCTGGATAAGTAAACTTCTGCATGGACGACATCTCAATGGGATCAGCCACGAATATGTCGACAATACAGCGTCGAACTATTGGCTGACATCAGGAAAGATGCTTCCCGAGACTGACGGATTTATACTTGCCATTCAGGATCAAGTTATTCCAACTAAAAATTACCTGAAATATATTGATAAAGATCCTCAACAACAAAATGACAAATGCCGATATGGATGCCAAGCCCAAGAAACCATCCAACATCTTACCGGTGGCTGCCAGGCATTTCTCGGTACTGATTATAAAGAACGCCATGACTCAGTAGGAAAGATTATCCACCAAGAACTAGCTGACAAACTGGGACTTCTCCAAACCGACCATTTTCCTTATTATCAATACGTCTCTGACACAATGCTTGAAAATGACAACTACAAGCTATACTGGGACCGCACTGTGCTTACAGACCAACCAGTGGCGCATAATAGACCAGATCTCATACTAGTTAATAAAATTACTGGCAAACAACACTTATTGATGTGGCGATACCCAACACCAATAATTTACGTGTTAAATACAACGAAAAGATCGCCAAGTACAGAGATCTAGAAATACAAATCAGGAGACAATGGAAAATGGAAAGTGCCCAGACAGTAACTATTATTCTATCTACTACTGGTGTTATTCCCAAAAACCTTCTAGACAACATAAAATGGCTGGGTCTAAATAAACATCACTATAAGGCCATGCAGAAAGCTGTACAGCGTCCAGATGTGTACGAAAATTTTTGGGAGATACTCCAGCATACCAAGTCACCTAGCGCTCGATAACACGGAAAGAGTCCCACCAGAGCTCAATCCTTTTGACACCGTAGGTATCCGGGTTGAGTGAATTTTCCCCTTAGAGGGAGAGTGAGTCGTATGGCTAAATCTGAATGTATTATTAATACAAATGATATGATGAACCCACTATTTCAGCTATTGAACTTCACTCACTCAGGCTTGGGTATTAAAAACTACAATACTGTAGTAGCGAAATTTAATTATCTTTTGTATAAGGGTGATTTGAAACTAATGGCTTTTACTCGAAACCACCTACATCAGATGCTAAAAACTGTAGAAGCATTCTCTAATATAAGTATGCACTTCGGGTTCGGTATGCACGTGTGCCTTGTTTTGAATATAGTCAAAGGAAAGGTTAAGTCAGAAGGATTCGATACATATATATATATTTATTAATTTCTTATAACAGATAATATTGGAAAACAGTAGTTTAAGACGGAAAAAGATACGTTCTTCGAAAAATGTAGGTATCTATTTTTCCGTCTCAAAACAGTTTTTTTTTTATTTTTCTTAAACTATGTAATAAATGATATAATTGAAAATATATAAATTTTATTACCTTTAAAAAATATTAAATAATATTATTTGAATCTATAAGTTACGCCAATGCTTGTTTATATTCTACATACTCTTTATTCTCTTTATATCCCACTCAAATTAATTCTTTTTGACAAGTTGAGACCTTTACAGGACCCTGACAATTGACAATCGATGCTCCACATTTTCGTTCGCATTTTATGACTTGTCAATAATGAGGATTGATGAGGTTCTGAGTTCGCCATAATCACGTCGCCAAATATGATTAGTTTAGAAACGAAAGTATGATAAGCGCCTTTGTAAAAATAAAAAACTTAAGGAAGTTTTTAGAAAGGGAATTGGATTAAAATATTTCAAAGTTCCTTACTAAAGTCTGTTAAACGATACTAGGCATAACTTTTTATACCGACATGCATCTACAGTTTCACCTTTAAAAAACTATCTTTTTCACTTTTTACGTAGAGAAAAGACCTTAAAATAAGCATAAAAGATTGCATTTTATTTCAATTCGAATTTTACTATTCTTCTACACGTATTTTGAGTTATAGAATAGAATAGAAATATGCTTTATTGTCACTAAAATTTGTACAATTTTATGGACAAAGCTTGGAAAAGTCAAAAAAATAATAATAATAACAATAACAATTAAAATTTATTAAACTTAGATAAATCGTCAATATCACAGAATAAAACATAATAAAATAAAATATACAATCCATTGCAAAATTTCACTAAATTGCAAATTGCATAATAAAACCTTACGAACTAGTTTACGAATAAGTTTAATATTAACTTTCATCAGGAATACTTGTGGAAGTTTAACTGGAATGAAATGTAGTCTAGTACTTGGCCATTATAATAAAAATAATGTGCCTCAGGGTCAGGGTGGATAACAGAACAACTTTTCTTGGAATGGTTGAAATATTTTCAGCGGAATGTTAACGCTTCTAAAGACCATCCAGTTCTTTTAGTGCTAGATAACTACACAACGCATTTCTGGCTTCCTACAATTTTTGTCGCGACACCGGAATAAATCTACTTTCACTGCCACCGCACACCTCCCACCGTCTCCAGCCTCTAGATATCACGTTTTTTTCTCTATTTAGTACCATCATCAGACGATTTATCTGATTCAGAATTAGAGGAAATTGCGGACATTGATCTGACCGACGATAAGGATAAATCTCTGCAGCTAAAAAATGAAAGATTATCTCGTATATCTTTCAGTGAACTATGTCTTCTACCGGTACTACTAGTCAGTAGTTATACAAAACTACAAGCAGGCGAACTAAGCACTCCACCATTTTAACATCAACACCATTAAAAGAACAATTAGAAAATAAAAATTCACAGGGTTTTTTGTTCACAGAATTTCATTAACATATTACCAGAAACAACATTTTTTCCTAAAACTATATTAAATATCAGTATTGAACTGGTATGGTACCTCAACTTATTTAACCCAAAATTATTATTACATCCCATCTGGTTTCGAAATACACTCATTTTACAAAATATTTGATTTCAAATTCAACACGTGGTTTGATGGTTCCCAACACAACATTGTAAAGTCGTTCAGACTAGCAGTATTATTTAAATGGATCTTTGTTATTCCTAATCATATGCAAATCTACATTTTCAAATAGAAATATTATATTTCAACTATAAACTGCTATAAATTTGAAAATGTTAAAGTGTTACAGAAATTATTATACAAACTCACCATTGTTCATGTCGGTGTGATGATATTTCTGCTCATGGTACAGGAAAATTGAAATAAGAATAAATTTGCTTTACACCGGTTTAAATAGAGAACCTTTTACCTGTTGGTATAACCAATTTCCGGTCCCAACTGTCAGATATTAGAATTACCAACTAACTATTGAATGCTTAATAATTCAGTCAATGTTCTTTAATTAATCAATTATTTTATCATCAATAGTTTATTTGCTTATTATTTAAGTTCCATATTAACATATCAGAACTGGAATAAATATTTATACACACCATGACAGATAACTCACACCAACAATTATTTCAAAGAAAGTTTGTAATTGTGTTATACATTTTGATTACAAATGTACATATTTAATTTAATTACCAAATAATCACTTAAGTTTGTTCTGTAACTTTGACTAAGCTGAGTTAGTTATCATAGAAGATGTTTTACAATTATTTATATTGTTACATTGAATTTTAATTATTTAAAGTTTGTTAAAGTATGCCAATATTAACACATCAAATAACTTTGATATCTAAAATTAAAAATTTTAGACATTTATTAATATCAGCTTATTTTCATAAAACTAGATAACTTAACTTACAGCTTAACTTACAGTATTTAAAATAGAAGAAGAACTGTCACACTTTAACCTACATTTGTCAAATTTTAACTCTAAAATCTAATACATAACATAAAAAACTCATTGTCTCCAAGTAAGAGATGTAGTACTTTTAAATCCTCCCCTTTTTAATTTTAATTTAATGTCTGTTTCGTCCCCCCGTTTTTAAGTGTTTTCTGTGTGTTTTCTGTGTGTCTAAAAGTGTCCTCAATTTTAATTTTTAACTTTATATATTGGACTTTACAACCATTTGCCACATATTGCAACAGAACTTTATCAAAGAAATTTGATAATTACAAGTTGATATAATTGCACACCCACACAATTTGTACATCTATTCTCATTCATTGTCTCACAACTGTCACCTTTAAAAACAAAAATCTCAATAAATAACACACATATCATAAATACATATATCTCTAGACTAAATATAAATAACTTTTAAATAACCTAATGGTATAGAACATTACTTCCATCAAACAAACAATTACATTACACCTATCTCTACTTCATTGGATAAAATCTGTCTCCTCAAGAACTTACCCGTTTACTGTCAAACAATTACAATAGCAGACTTGAGTTCTCCAATCAACAATACAAGATAGTTTGAACCATGTTCTTACAACCATCAATTAATAGAGTACCGGCATGTAAGTAATGTTTTATTTACTTGTTCATTTATTAATTTATTACAGTTTAATAGACTATTTTACCAATTTGTGGGTCTTACCTTGTCTGCTTAAACATTTTATTCATTTTGAGTAACCACAGACATGTAATATTGGCATAATTACTGTAATTTATATTATTTATAAAACCTTCTATTACCTATAAAACTAATTTATTTACAAAAAACCTTCCATTACAAAGAAATACGATAGACAAAGACTAAAAGAAGAAGAATTTAAACATCACTTTGAACAGACAATGAACGAAAAAATTCGAGACAACATCACACAAGTATACAATGTACCAACAATCGAAGAAAGATGGGATAACATAAAGAATGGTATCATCGATACAGCAACACAAAGTGGAACTGTCACCCATTATAAAAAGCAAGCATAGATGACAGATGAAATAATCGAAATGATGTACGAAAGAAGATAGCTTAAAAATAGAAATAACTCAGAGTATAAACGAAAGCATAATCTGATTCGAAGAAAAATCAGGGAAGCCAAAGAGTTATGGATGCAAGCAAAATGTGAGGAAGTAGAAGAATTGCAATGAAAACATGACGAATTTAACACACATAAGAAAATAAAAGAAGTTACAGTACACAAAAGAAATACACCCATAACATTAACGAATAATGAAGGTCATGCACTATCCCTAGAAAACGAAGTAATGGAGGAATGGGAAAACTACATTAGAGCATTATTTAAGGATGATCGAGGATCACTACCTAACTTAAGTGCAAATACAGGACCATCAATCTTAAAAGCTGAAGTGGAGAAAGCCATACACCAAGCCAAAAACAACAAAGCCAGTGGACCAGATCAAATATACAGCGAATGGCTAAAATTACTCTCAAATGACAATATAAAAGAACTCACTGTACTTTTCAATCAAATATATGATACTAGTGAAATTCCATCGGACTGGTTAAAATCGATCTTTATTCCTTTTCCTAAGAAACCAAACGTTAAGAAATGTAGCGACTGTAGACTCATTAGTTTAATGAGCCATGCCGTTAAAATACTGTTGCATATTCTCCTAAATCAAATTAACAACAAGTGCGAAGAAATAATTAGTCAAGAGCAGTTCGGGTTCCGGAGATGCCTTGGAACTAGAGAAGCACTATTTTCTATGCAAACACTCTTTCAACGATATTGGGAGGTAAGAAAACCCGTATATATGTGCTTCATTGATTTTGAAAAGGCATTTGATCGCGTTCAGCATACCAGACTAATTACCGCCTTGCAGAGCATCCAACTAGATGAGAAAGACATCAAACTTATTGCCAAACTTTACTGGAACCAAACAGCCATTATTAATACCAACAACAGAGAATCAAAGCCAATCAGTATTGAACGAGGCGTAAGACAAGGCTGTATACTATCTCCCACCCTCTTTAACGTGTATTCTGAGAATCTATTTAGGGAAGCTTTAAAAGATCAAAAAGGAATTATCATAGGAGGAGAAATAATTAACAATATACGGTACGCCGACGATACTGTGATTCTAGCTGAAAACATCGACGATCTGCAGGAGCTAATCAATAGAGTTGACATGGAATGCACAAATTGGGGACTGTCGATAAATATCGATAAAACTAAATACATGGTGACCGGTAAAGTGGATATCGGCGCAACCCAACTGATATTAAACCAACAACCGCTGCAGAGAGTTCAGAGATTCAAATACCTTGGATGTTGGATTACCCAAAATCTAGATCCATCCTTCGAAATTCGATGTAGAATTGAACAGGCAAGAAAGTCATTTCAAAAATTCAAGCCTCTATTATCCAATAACTCATTAAATTTGGAAATCCGTGAAAAGTTTACAAGATGTTACGTGTGGTCTGTACTTTTGTATGGATGTGAAACTTGGACTTTAAACGCCGATATCATGAATAAAATCGAGGCGTTTGAGATGTGGTTGTATCAAAGGATACTAAAAATTTCATGGACTAGCAGAACCAGAAACGAAGAAGTTCTTCGAAGAATGGGACATCAACGAACTCTATTAAATATTATTAAGAGGCGTAAACTAGAATATCTTGGACATATAATCAGAGGACCAAGATATGAGTTCCTTCGGCTAATTCTCAACGGTAAAATCGAAGGAAAGAAATGGATAGCACGGAAGAAACTCTCTTGGTTGAGGAATTTGCGGCAGTGGACAGGTTTGACAGCGGACCAATTGCTACACGTAGCGCAAGACCGAGATCAATATAAAAATATTATAAGCATGGTACGCCGACGTTCCGTAGGGATATTGCACTCTAAGAAGAAGAAGATATTATTTATATCATCTATCTTTGTTTATCTTTATTAGACAACACCCTAATATGGGTTTATTATTTCAGCATTCATTTAACTTTGTATCGTGACCTGAAGATGCTTTGCATATTGTAGAAAGAGAAACCGGTCGTCTGGACAGTTAAATTAAATTGATTGTGAGTAAGTCTAATTTATTATTTCTTTTACCTTTTTAAATGGACTCACACAAGCAATACATTTATGATTTAAACCAAATTAAATCAAATTACTTTGGGGTTTATTTTTAACTCCAGGACAAAAAAGTGTCCTACCAATTATCGCCTCTTTTAGCCGCAGCTGTTGGTGGTGAAAGAGGCGATAAGTGGTAATCAGTCAGTCTTAAAAGGCTCATTGATTTAGCATCTGCGTACACCAAATGATCGTATAATTTATCTCAGAGCAGTTAATGTGAGCCATGCGTTTTCGTAGCATGCTTGTTTAGGAAGAGGATCTTCTAATTATTATTATAATAATTACGAAGCTACCTTTTAAGGTTAAGGTGGGCACAGGCCAATCAATGCCATTACTGTGGTCTCTCGGATACTATGACACACACAATGTTGGAGTGTGTGTGTTGGGTCGATGAAAGAGAGAAGTTTGAAAGAGAGTGTAACTGCAGAATGTTTGATTCCGTGAGAGAAATGGTGGAGAAAATCATGAGGACTGTGTGGTGGATACAAATACACAATTTTATTAGGGAGCTGCTATCTTCAAAAAGAACGAGAGGAGAGGGAAAACGCAACAGAATTGTAAAACGAACGAGTAGAACCTCGGTGGGGTTCATGCCGAAATAGGTGCGAATGAGAGACAGACGACGCGAGAGAGATGGCAACTTCGCTAAGGCCTGGGGTTGATAGGCAAGTAGTTCGTGTAAGTGCGTTTTTCCCGGTGAATATGTGGAAGAAAGAATGGGAATCGGATGATAACAGGGCATCAGGAGATAGGTTTTACCTTAACCATCCCTTTTATCCTAATGTCTGGGGTGACATAGGAGAGGTTTTCAGTTGGATGCCGACCCTCTTGGAGTGGTTACGGGACGAAGTGTCAAAGGTCTAACTATCTTGTCTTGGCACAACTTCGTTAGGGTATTAAAAACCTAACACTACCTGGATGAGTTACAGGTGTCTGTATGCAGGCTTTCTTTCTTATCTTTAAAGATGTAAAAAAAGTCACCAGGTAAAAACAACGTTCCGTAACAAGCCTGATTTGCAACTAGTTATGATTTGAGGTTGGATGGTTTTTGCTTCTTCTATATTATTTAAATACGCATACAGGTTAAGATAATTTATTGGGACAACTTTTAGTTTTACTCTTATCATTTTCTTAATTCGGCATATTTCATCATTTCTTTTTTTTAATTTCACACGGTCCTTTTTATTACTTCTGAAGTTAAAGAGACAAATTTTGACATTGTTCCGTTTTATTCGTTACTCAAGAATTAAATTATTCCTTTATCCCTTCACTAACTATCGAGATATCTTGTTGGACAAGGTCGTGTATATTGTTTATTCAAGTATTATTTTAAAGGCTTGAAATTAAACTTAAGGTCAAATGTCAGACGAACTTCACGGCCCGGTATCAAATAAGCGGGGATCTGGCCAGTACTTTTATTCGCAATCTGTCGATGGGTTATCAGGAAGAAATTAATGAACCGATCCTAATCTCTTTAAAGTTTATATCGAAGTTTGGACAAACGTGTGACCATCTTTCGATTTTTTTTTTCGATCATTCTGTCTGACTTTTTTTATTTAATAACCGATAATAAGATGCTTAAGAACATTACAAATCTGATCAAACAAATTGATCAATGAGCACCTTTTCTCTAGCCTAAATTATTACTAAAAACTTAATTTTTTAACTCCATACACAAGACGGGACACATACCCAAAGAATGGTTTCTCTCAACTTTTGTAACGATTCCAAAAATCACAAATGCTAAAGATTGCAATGACTATCGGACAATTGCATTAATGAGCCACACATTAAAAACCTTCCTTAAAATCATACATAACAGAATCCACATGAAATTAGAACAAGAAATAAGTGATTCACAGATGGGTTTTAGAAAGGGTCTAGGAAATAGAGAAGCATTATTCGGAGTCAATGTTCTGACACAACGATGTCTGAATATGAATCAGGACATATATGCTTGCTTCATAGACTTTAAAAAAGCTTTTGACAGAGTTCATCATGAAAAGCTTTTAAGTATTTTTAAGACCAAAAACATAGATAGTAGAGATCTACAAATTATATCGAATCTGTATCAAAATCAGAAAGCAAGAATAAGGGTCGAAGGAGAACTGACAGAGGAAGTAAGTATACTTAGAGGAGTTCGAAAAGGGTGCATACTTTCACAACTCTTATTCAACGTCTACAGTGAAGTGATATTTCAAGAAGCTTTATTAGATATTGTGGAAGGTATTTTGGTCAACGGAAATAGCATTAATAATATTAGATATGCGGACGATACGGTCATATTTGCAAGTGACATGGAAGATCTACAGTATATAATACAACATGTATACAATGCATGTGAAAGGTACGGACTGCAAATGAATCTCAAGAAAACGAAATCAATGATATTCCCAAAAAAACCACAAAATGTAGATAACCTGATCATCAATAATACAACGATCGAAAGAGTAACAACATATAAATATTTAGGAACGTGGCTAACCGGAGATGGAGATTAAACAAAAGAAATCAAATCTAGAATAGAACTGGCAAGAAACGCGTTAATAAAATTGAAGAACTTACTTTGCAACCGTAACCTTAATCTAGAGATCCGCACAAGAACGCTACGTTGTTACGTTTTTTCTACTTTACTATACGGCATGGAAGCGTGGACAATAAAACAGTCTGAAATCAAAAAATTAAACTCCTTTGAGATGTGGTCCTACAGGAGAATCGACAGAATATCGTGGACTGATAAAGTAACTAATATAGAGGTGTTACAAAGAATGAAGAAAGAATGTGAAGTCATAAAAACTGTTAAAATTAGAAAGATTCAATATCTGGGTCATATAATGAGGGTCGAGAAGTACGTATTACTTAGATTAATTATGCAAGGGAAGATACAAAAGAAGAGAAACCCAGGACGACGCAAAATCTCCTGGCTAAGAAATTTGAGAGAGTGGTTCGGTTGCAGCTCATTAGAATTATTCAGAAGCGCGGCCAATAAAATTAAGATAGCGATAATGATTTCCAACCTCCGATAGGAGAAGGAACCTAAAGATGGGCTTACAGTAACTATTTTTTGAATCCCTTTTGTATTGTTTCTGAATAAATTCGTCTGACGCCACATTTTTTCTCTTAATGCAAATTTGTTGCCTGATTTGTGCAAAACCCTGTATATTATTAAGTCATGTTATACAAAGGAATATTATACAAAGGAACAAGAATAGGAGATAAAATGAATACAAGAACACTTCAGTTTTCGAGACACTTAGAACGAATGGAAAAGATTACATAAGCGGATGGTATAAAAACATCAAGAGTCAAAAAACGGAAAAGAAGTACATTAAGGAAAAGATACATTGGCAAATTGTCTTTGCCTATTTGTTAATCTGATACAGATATTGTGTTATCATGAGTTATAATTAGTTCGTTTTGCCGATGATTTTTTTTTTCTTCCATTAATCTTACATATTCTAATAGTAATGTGGATGGTATACTTTGTACTTTATAGAGGATCTGCCTCTGGTTCTTTACTGTATTTTAAGATACCACCCTGTATTTAAAGCTACTGACGGCAATTTCTTTGAAAGAAGTGTTCAAAATAGGTATTACTTGCTCTGCTATGTGTCGCTAACATTTTCTTGATGTTCATTTGTTCTAGTATTGACATATTTTTTGCGGGCTGTCCAAGAAATTTTCAGCATTCTTTTCCAGCAAAACATCTCGAATATATATCTGCTCTTTTATCGATTTATTTAAGAGTTCAGATTTTCGTCGTATATAAGAAAACTGGAAAGAACAAACATGACAAATTATATACTGACATGATAGATGTATCAGTTTTTCCTTATCTACAAATACAAATAAATAAGCATTATTTAAATTGCAAATAAATTACTTTAATTTTCATTATAAGCTCCATCAACCAAATAAATCAATCGAATGCTAGCTCTAACAAACATTTCTTTTATATTACTCCTAATATTCTTATTCTCAAATATATGAGAGTTTTAAGATCGTTTGATTTTAAGGTATTTCATTTTCTTAGCAACTTTTTTCCTAAAAATTATAATATTTATTTTTACTTTTTTATTTTATTTTCGAATTAAGCAAAATGGTTTCCAAACAAAACTTATCAAATATCTTGATATTAACGAAATTAAATAAAATTTCATAAATATATAAGCTCTACACATATATTCAAACAAGTATCTCTTTAATTTACTGGCAACTCGACTATTTTTCAGTAAATTCCAGCTCCGTTTCTCTGTTTCTCTGTAAGTTCTTTGAATCCTTTAAAATTTACAGTTCTGTATTTCCAGTCAGTTATTTCTTGAAAACTATCTACCTGAAACTAATTTTAGTGTAAATTTCTATCTTTTCAAATCCCCAGTCAAACGGAAATTCAGTCTAAATTCTTATTCAATGATGCGAACATTTTATAGAAAAATTATTGCTTTGACTCATATGTGGTAAACAGTCGTAAAAAAAGGGACAAAAACTTGTGGACAGTTCTTTCAAAAGGAAGTTAGATAATTAATTAAAAATTCTGCGTCAGTCATTTAAAAATGCTGCTCTAAAATGTTTTAAATAGTGAAATATACGTTTATATGAAAACAGAGACAGTCACAATATTTGTTAATTTTATATTAGGTGGTCAGAATAACGTCAATTTTACAAAGGTTTTTTTGAGCAGACAACGTCTTTCTAGGCCAGATTTAAAAAAGTGGTAATAAATGTAATAACATTGGTAAATCCTGCAGCCAAAAGATTCTAATCTAAGTTTATTTTTACACACAATCTACACACACACACACACACACACACACACACACACACACACACACACACACACACACACACACACACACACACACACACACACACACACACACACACACACACACACACACACACACACACACACACACACACACACACACACACACACACACACACACACACACACACACACACACACACACACACACACACACACACACACACACACACACACACACACACACACACACACACACACACACACACACACACACACACACACACACACACACACACACACACACACACACACACACACACACACACACACACACACACACACACACACACACACACACACACACACACACACACACACACACACACACACACACACACACACACACACACACACACACACACACACACACACACACACACACACACACACACACACACACACACACACACACACACACACACACACACACACACACACACACACACACACACACACACACACACACACACACACACACACACACACACACACACACACACACACACACACACACACACACACACACACACACACACACACACACACACACACACACACACACACACACACACACACACACACACACACACACACACACACACACACACACACACACACACACACACACACACACACACACACACACACACACACACACACACACACACACACACACACACACACACACACACACACACACACACACACACACACACACACACACACACACACACACACACACACACACACACACACACACACACACACACACACACACACACACACACACACACACACACACACACACACACACACACACACACACACACACACACACACACACACACACACACACACACACACACACACACACACACACACACACACACACACACACACACACACACACACACACACACACACACACACACACACACACACACACACACACACACACACACACACACACACACACACACACACACACACACACACACACACACACACACACACACACACACACACACACACACACACACACACACACACACACACACACACACACACACACACACACACACACACACACACACACACACACACACACACACACACACACACACACACACACACACACACACACACACACACACACACACACACACACACACACACACACACACACACACACACACACACACACACACACACACACACACACACACACACACACACACACACACACACACACACACACACACACACACACACACACACACACACACACACACACACACACACACACACACACACACACACACACACACACACACACACACACACACACACACACACACACACACACACACACACACACACACACACACACACACACACACACACACACACACACCCACACACACACACACACCCACACACACACACACACACACACACACACACACCTATACACGTTTCGCAATATTTGTGGCATCACATACTCATCATATCCTCAATTGTGGCAAATCGGTGTAAACATACCATGATACTGGCACCCGTCGTGCAGAGTGTTTATAGATAGGAATTGCTTTGATACACTCCATGGTTCTAATATTATCGACGAATATAATTGTGGCACCGGATTCCACAATTATTCTGTCATCAGAAACTGTGTGCAAAAGATGCCACAAATATATCCGTAACACCTTTTCTGTGTTTGGGGGTTCCATAAGTATTGCTGTATATACAGTGTGTTTGAAAGCCATGTTGCCATATTTGTTATAGGAATAAGTTGGCTACAATCATATTTTTTTATTTAGTGTACGATAGTGTTATAATATTTTAGAATTAAATATAAGAAAACTAAAAACGTCTTCGACTATAGTTACTATAAAGATCTTCGAAATGCAGTTACTAACGCAGTCCGTCTGGAGAAGAATGGTTACTTAAATTATCGGTCTGCTTCTTTGATTAAAAAAGATCTTTGGAAAGCTATGAGGTTATTCAAAATTGTAAATAAACCAGTTATAGAGATCCCTCATGAGCTTAAAGATCCTGTATCTATAAATAATTATTTTACATCTGTCTTTAGCCCTGTAAATTGTTGTCCTGAGACAACCCAATGGTATCAGTCAAATATTTTCAACCCAGATGTTGTTTTCTCGTTTAAAATGGCCACTATTGATGAAGTTAAATTCGGAAGCTGTTGGATATGGATGTGATAATATTTCTGCAAAGATGCTACAACTCTCCCTTTCTATTCTTCTTCTTCTTCAAGTGCCATCTTCGTTCCGAAGGTTGGCGATCATCAGGGCTATACGTATTTTCGAAACTGCTGACCGAAACAATTCGTTGCTGCTACCCTTTCTATTACTGCTCCTTATATTACGCACATTATAAATTGTTCTTTGGGGGTTGGATATTTTCCGGACACTTGGAAATACGCTTTGGTAAAACCACTGCCCAAATCAAATAAACCTGAATTACTTAATGATCTTCGCCCAAAATAAGCATTTTACCGGGACTGTCAAAAATTTTAGAAAAGGTTATCTATAAACAGATATACGATTATATTTTTAGAAATAATGTAGTTACGTATATACAATCAGGATTTAGAAAAGAGTTTAGTACAACGACTCTGCTTCTTGACTTAACAGATAATATACTTCGATCATTTGATGCAGGAAAAGCAACCTCAGTTATCGTGCTTGATTTTTCTAAAGCCTTCGACACTATTGATCACGCTCTTCTGTGTGCTAAATTGAAATATTTTGGATTTAATGATACCTCCTTACAGTTTTTCAAATTTTATTTGGTAAATCGTTATCAAAAGTCATAATCGATAATAATTCATCAGAATTTGCATCTGTCAATTCAGAGGTGCCTCAAGGTTCGGTTCTTGGTCCTCTTCTTTTTTAAATATATATTTCCGATCTGTATAAATCTTTAAATAATCTGAAATTGCACTCTTTTTTAGATGACACACAACTGTATTTCTCTTTTGAACCTAACACTGTTCAGGATAACTTAAAACTAATTATAAAAAATAAACCTCTAAAAAATGTTAATAGTTGTAAAAACTTAGGAGTCATATTTGACTGTACGCTACGTTTTCAAGAGCATGTCACCCTTTTAGTAAAAAAATGCTATTTAGTTATGCGTCAACTGTATAGAAGTACAGGCATTTTAAACTTTAAATTGCGTAAGTTACTTTGTGCAACTATCGTAATGTCAATTCTTAATTATGGGCTCTTGGTATTTTACCCTTGCTTAGATCAGGTTACGAAATTAAAGTTGCAAAAAATTCAAAATAATTGTTGCAGATTTGTCTTTGGCATAAGAAAATATGATCGTATATCATGCAAAATAAAAGAACTTCAATGGTTAACCATAGATAATTTATACAAATATCACCTCGCCTCATTGATATATCGAATTATTTCGTCGTCAAATCCTATTTATTTAAAGAAAAAATTAGTATTTCGTGGAGACGCTCATAATCTGGATCTGAGATATCCTCATAGTCTTATGCTGCCAAGATATAGACTAGCTATTTTCCAGCGATGGTTTACTTACAATGCTGTTTTAGTGTTTAATAGTTTAACAAAAAATTTAAGAGGTAAATCTCTTGATTTCATGAAGCGGCATTATAAGAAATTTTTACCTACAATCGCAGTAACGTTATTATTATTATATAGTATATTGTTGTCGTTATTGTTACCATTAGAATTTTTTGTGTTTTTATTTATCATTCATATCATTTATCACATAACATTACAAATTATTTTCTTTATCTTATTTTTCTAGTAACCACATGACTATTTCTATCATTTCAATATTATATTATCATTTATGTCAATTTATAAATCATTTTTGTTTCATGTTCTACTTATTTCAAACTGACTTTGTAAACTTGAGGTTAAGTGGAGTAGCTCTAGCTAGACTTCGCCTCATGTATCTCGTGTTTGTAAATTTTTACAGACTAAATAAAGGCAATTTATTATTATTATTACTATTATATATAATAAAATATAATATATGTGGATCCCCCTGTATAATAGAATAGAGTTATTTCTGTCCTTTAAAAAAAATATTAAAAACGATGACACCCGTCGACTTTTAATACATATAAATGTGTGCCTTTTAAGGAAAAATTTAAATGTACAGGATAATTCACGCATGCCTAGCATACTGCATAAGTTTTATTTTTAATAGACTTCCCTGTATATTTTTTATTTTTAAAAGCGGCTTAATAACCTGATCTCGACAAACTATATCTTGTATTATGTAGGGTCTATTATGAATAATACAGGGTGGAATTTTAAAATTATACAGTGTGTAAACCACTCATGGAATACAATTGTTTGCGTCCTTATTTTAGAAAATTATAAAAAACCGCCTCACCTGTTACGTTTAAATTCAAATGTGCTCTTTAAACATGAATTTAAATGTACAAGTAGATTCATGAGGGCAGAAGATTCAAGGACACAAACAATTTTATTCCATAAGTGGTTTCCACACTGTTTAATTTCAACATATTAACTACCCTTTAATACTCATAATAGACTCTACATGACATAGTTGGTTGAGATCGGGTTATTAAGGAGCTTTTAAGAATAGTAAAATATACAGGAAGTTCCATTAAAAGTAAAGCTTTTAGACTATGGTAGGCTTGCCTGAGTCACCTTGTCCAGTATATTTAAAAAGCGCATATTTATATTCGACGTGCTTCAGCATTTTTTATAGAACCATTAAGCTTGCGGGGGCACATAAGCTAAATCCAATTTAATCTTTGCAATATTTTTTCACCGATTTTTCACTAATTTTTGACCACCAAACCACCCTTAAGTGGAGTAATTCTGCTGCCTTAAAGTTCAAGCTGGCAGAATTCAAACAAAAAACTTTTTGTCTATGACATTTTTTTTTCACACATTTTTCACTAATTAATTACTACCATCATAATTTTTTACCACCGAACCACCCTTAAGGGGAGCGATTCTCCTGGCATACGGTTCAAACTGGCAGAATTTAAAAAAATATATTTTTGCCTATGCCATATTTTTTCACCCATTTATAAATTATAACTTTTAAATAAAATAAAAAGTGTTCTGTTCTGCTCCCCTAAACTAATCTTGGAACGTCTGAGGTGAATAGGGCATGTAATGCGGATGGAACAAAATGACCCAGCTAGAAAACGCTCCTTGATAGACCCATTGGTCAGAGAAGAAGAAGAAGACCTAGAACAAGGTTCCTTGATAACATCGATAAAGACATGAAAAATATGGGAATACGTGCTTGGCGGAGAGAGAAAGGCGAGGGTTGGGGACGACTGGAGAGAAATTCTTGAGGAGGCTAGGACCCACGTAAGGTTGTAAAGACGGAATGATGATAAACCAATCTTATTTGAAAACGTTACTGCTAGCTTAATATCCGAGCCAGTGGAATTGGAAAAAAAAAATATTTTTGAAATGCCACAGTGTTCTGCTAGGATTTTACAAATTCATTACCACCCTAGTAATTATTCACCCCTCAATTTACTCCTATCGGAAGTCAATAATTCTGTTACGTTAAAATTTAAGGAGAAAAAATATTCTTTAAAATTTCACCGCCCTGTACTTATAACTGAAATAAAACAGTAGTGTTCTGCTGTTAAGTTTTTACTAAACTTTGACCATCCTAATCATTTTCCCCCCTAAATCAATCTTATTTAGTAAAGTTCTTACTAGCTTAATATTCGAGACAGCGAAATTTAAAAAAATAGTTTTAAAATACCATCATGTTCTGATAGGTTTTTGTGAATTTATTACCACCCTAGTAATTTTTCACCCCTTAACTAACCCATTAATACCCCAATACTCTGTTAATTTTTACCTATATCCAACTGACAATAAATATAATATCGACATAAAATTAAATAATATAAATATATTTAAATTTTTGAAATGCAGCTAATATAAATCTATTTTACTACTCAAATAATCTAAACTAGCTGTTCTGTCCAACTTGTAATTTCCGTCTTATTTGAATATTCTTAAAATATTTATCTGCTAAAATGTTTTCCAAGTAATATAAACTCTTTATGTTATACAACTAACCTAAACAGTATATTTAATACCCTTATTATTTAAATAATAATAAAATATTTAATACCTAAGCTTTTTTCCAAATTTTCAGGTACCTATCCGGTATCTTTTAACAATAGGTGTGCAACGTGTCTCGAACCGCCTTTACAATTAGCTAATTAAAGTAATGGATGTAATAAAATTATTGGAATTTGAATATTTCTTACCTGCTAAGTATTATGTTAAATATAACAATTCCATTGTATTTACTAAAACTCAACTTGATTTCAGTTATTTTATATTCATAAAAGGGTACTCACGACGCGAATCCGAGTAACTTTTTTAAAACAGTTAAAATTTATAATTTTTGTAACAAAGTATTTTCATATTTTCAATATTTAGACTATTCTATATTTAAAATATTCAATATATTTAAACATTTAAAAAGTATATATTATTTAGCCCCGAGTAACATTTGAGAATGCTTTTTAATTTAAGTAGTCGAGAAAAAAATGACTAGTCTGTTAAAAATATAGTAAAACACAAAAAATATAGTAAATGTGTGGCTGATAGAATTGGTGTGGTTGGTTAACATTTAGTAAAAACGTGTAGTTGGTTAACATTTACTAAAAACAGATCAGTTTCTTATTTTGAATAAAGTGCAGTATAATTACAAAAAAATTCTACCCCTTTAATTTTAACCTACCAGAATTATTGACTCCTCACTAGGGTTAGTCTTGGGATAAAAAATTACTAAAGTACTAATAAATTCGTAAAAACCTAGCAGAATACTGTGATATTTCAAAATTTTCTTTTTTAATTCACTGCCTCGAATATTAAGCTAGCGGAAACGTTTCCAAATAAGATTGATTTAGGGGTGGAAAATTATCAGGGTGGTCAAGGTTTAGTAAAAACTTTTTTACTCATTTCAGTTATAAGTGGAAGACGGTGAAATTGCAAAAGAAGATTTTTTCACTTTAATATTATCCCAACAGAATTATTGACTTCCCATAAGGGGTAGTTGAGAAGTGATAAATTACTAGGGTGGCAATAAATTCATAAAAATCTAGCAGGACACTGTGGTATTTCAAAAATATATTTTTTTAATTTCGCTGGCTCGAATATTAAGTTTGAGGGAACTTTTCCGAATAAGATTGGTTTAGAGGTGGAAAATTCTCAAAGTGATCAGAGTTTAGTAAAAACATAACATAATACATTTTTATTTCAGTAGAAGTAGAAGATGGTGACATTGTAAAAAAGATTTTTTCACTTTAAATTTTAACCAGAGTTATTGACATTTTATAAGGTCTACTGAACATAAAATCGCTACTTTTAAAAAGACGATCTAGAAGCAGTCGAAGTTAACAATTTTTGTTTAAATTGCTTTATAACACGATAACGATTTATTTTTTTATTTATTTATTGTATGTTATTATAATTTTTTCTTTAAACGTCGATTTCGAACGTCGAAAAATTGTTTGTTGACGAACATTGACAGATCCTGAGCATTGTTTTTAAATGGAATGTTCCATACTTTATTACATAATTGGATAGGTTCTTCTGAGAGAAAAACATTGATACAATTACTATAGCGTTATCAAATCATATTAGAAAATTGGGGAAGAAAAATCCGGCCTACAATGGGACTCGAACCCACACCTTTTTGTCTGGCATACACAGCCTGATTTTTGTCTTTGAATTTCAAAATATCATTTGATACTAATCTCCATCAGATCAGAAAGTAAACAATAAATGCTATAGTGTTTTGATAATTGGTTGTTGAGTTAAAAAACGGCATATTGTATAAAAACGCTCAAATTTGACAGCCGTCATTTTTGTGGCAACGCTTTGATTTGTGTTTTAAGTTATTATATAAACCTCTAAAAAGAGGTATCATATAATCTCCCATTATATTTAAAAAAAGATCCAAGATTAGCATTTTGAAATACTTATTTGCAATAACTGAGGGAGATGTTTGAAAAGCATTTTATATCATTTGACTCTAAAATTATAGTTTTCTAAGATTTAAAAAAAATTCTTCAATTAAAAATAAAATAGTTTCTATATGTCCGAAAATGTATAGTGAGGACTCTACCAACAATAATTCCAAAAGTTTTTCTCCAGGCTGGTCGGAAGCAATTCTTGTGATAAGTCTTTTATTCATTGATAATGGAAAGTTCATGCAGCTGCTATTTCAACTCCAATTTCAAATTGTCTTAGACTTAATAAAAATTTTAACTTGAATAACTCACAACAGACCCTTTAATTTGATCTAAAATTTAAGGCATAGTATTTCAGTTTTCTTTATACTTAAAAGTTTATTTTTCACATAACTATTCGCAACTGGGTCATATGCACCAAATTTCAATTTAATCGGTTTCGTAGCTTCGAAATACATTTTGTGTAACAGAGTCAGACGGACGGATGAATAGACGACCAATTTTATATTTTTTATATACGGGTCTACAGAACTCTTAAAGTGTAATTTTCATAAGTCAAACTTACATAATTTGCATGAAAAGTAGGTGTGAAAAGTTATACGAATGGCCACATCACATCACTGAATATAGAAAACTTTATTTTAATTAGCATCTGATACCCAATCTAACTATAATGTTTGGAGAAATAATACGCTTTTTTTTTAAAGTTAGTATTCCTTTAATCTTTCCATAAATTAATATTCTATTATTTCTGGTCACACACACACACACACACACACACACACACACACACACACACACACACACACACACACACACACACACACACACACACACACACACACACACACACACACACACACACACACACACACACACACACACACACACACACACACACACACACACACACACACACACACACACACACACACACACACACACACACACACACACACACACACACACACACACACACACACACACACACACACACACACACACACACACACACACACACACACACACACACACACACACACACACACACACACACACACACACACACACACACACACACACACACACACACACACACACACACACACACACACACACACACACACACACACACACACACACACACACACACACACACACACACACACACACACACACACACACACACACACACACACACACACACACACACACACACACACACACACACACACACACACACACACACACACACACACACACACACACACACACACACACACACACACACACACACACACACACACACACACACACACACACACACACACACACACACACACACACACACACACACACACACACACACACACACACACACACACACACACACACACACACACACACACACACACACACACACACACACACACACACACACACACACACACACACACACACACACACACACACACACACACACACACACACACACACACACACACACACACACACACACACACACACACACACACACACACACACACACACACACACACACACACACACACACACACACACACACACACACACACACACACACACACACACACACACACACACACACACACACACACACACACACACACACACACACACACACACACACACACACACACACACACACACACACACACACACACACACACACACACACAAAACGAGGGCAGCGCTTATTACTATGTGAACAGGTAGAAACCGTAACACTGAGCATTGTAGAACATGAAAGCACATCATAGTCATTCCTTCGTTATTTGGGAGTGCTGATTTACGCTTCAAGACTCAGTTTCAAGCAGCAAGTAGAATATGGCAGTGCTAAGGCGTCAGCGTCAGGCGTAGTCCAAAACAAAGCAGGAGGACGTTATCGTCGTTAGTAGTCACGTCAGTATCTGAGGATGGAATATACGTCATATCCAGGATACTACCGATTAAAGTTCTAGCTGAAGAAAGGAAGACCCTTTATCGGCAAAAGGAGTCAACTACATCTACATTGTGCCGATATGAACTTAGAAGAAGAGAACGGCAAAACAGCATTCATCAATTACAATTACAATTACAGTGGGATTCCGCAACACAAACATGGCGAGGTCAGCTACTACCTGATGCAGATTCTCTCAGGACATGTCTGTTTTCGACTGTATCGCTTTAACGAGAGACGTTTAGAAGGCTTCAACAAGATGAAGGAAAAGAAATAGCGCTTGGTCGTCCCCTTGTAAAGTAATACCTTACGGTAGTACTGTGGGAAAAACAGAGGAAGAACAAGGGAGCGGGTTTTAGTCGGTATTGCATTGTCTGAAAATTTTAAAGCCCAAAACCATCTGTCCAAGGTACAATAAAACCATTTTTATGTAAGTATTTTCTTGTGTTTACTTCTTCTTTGATCTGCTTAAGTTTAAAAGTCTATATTCGACTAACATATGGTCAAATGTTTTAGTTTCTACATTGATTTTATGGGTTCTTTAGATTTAAGTGAGCTTAGGCATTATATTTTTGCTATTTATGTTCTCAGTCTTATTTCCTTAATCAATATATCCTGTGTAAGTTATCTTGGACGTCAGGTATACTAGGTAGCTTACAACCTTTATTCTGTTTGTTTCTGTTGTGTGGTTTTGTTTATTGTTGGCTCTATCTATTACCATGATGCTTGTATTTTTTCTGTTTATCTTGAGAACTGCCCCTTGACTGAAATAGAAACTCCTAGTGAACTAACAAGCCCTGAAATGCCTGAGAAAGAAGCTCAACCATTGTTAGATATGCTTCCTCCTCTATCAGCTTCCCCCAAAAAAGGTCTCAAAGCTAAGAAAAAAAAGCACAAACCTGATACTCCAACAGAATTAGTATTAACCGAAACACCAAGAGAACAATCCAAGAAGCATACAAAAAGAACCCACAAACCTTTAAAATACCCATAGACAATTTCTTTTTCTTCCTTGAAAATAGTTTTGGACATTCTGATCCTTATTCGGAAGCGAAAAAGCTCACGGATGATGTAAAAAGTCTACTTTTAAACCTGCATACTATATATCCAAATCTTTCAGATAGATCCTTAAAAACCGATTTACCCGTTTAAGTAAAAAGATCAAAAAACAACTACAACTAGAATCCTCTGAAGCCACAAGTTTATCAGACCCAATTTCATCAAGCAATGTAACTGACGATGAGTGCCTTTCCGATCGGTCCCAAAGGTCGCAGCACTGAAAAATCCCCCTTCTAATATTCTTCTTATTCAATTTAATCCAGTGGAATTGTGATGGGTTTTACCCCCATCTAGAAAATCTCCAACTGCTTGTTTCTGATACTTCACCCGATTTCATTTGTTTGCAAGAAACCAATTTCTCTAAAAACCATAATCCATACCTTAAAAATTACGTTGGCTACCACTTTATACGAACATCACATGCACGAGCTAGTGGTGGGAGCTCCATATTTATTTCTACAGATATATTCCACCAAGAATTCTACTTAACAACAACTCTAGAAGCCGTTGCCGTTACTGCTTGGTGTCCAAATAAAATCGTAATTTGCAACTTATATATTCCTCCCTATTATACCCTAACAGCTCTCGAAATTACAAATTCAACTAACCAACTTCCTGAACCATTTATCTTAGTTGGAGATTTTAATGCACATAGCACTATGTGGGTCTCTAGTAATACTTTCGGTAAAGGCAAAATGATTGAAAATATCATAATCAATTCCAACCTTAATTTTCTAAACACTGGAAGCAGCACATACTTTCATATTCAAACAGTTACTCTCTCTTCCATTGATTTAAGCATATGTAATCCAGAATTATCTACCCATCTTACATGGAAAACACTGGAAAGTCTCTATGGCAGTAACCATTTTCCCATTTTAATTTCTAACAATGATAACTCACAAAGACAAAGCCAAATTAAGTGGAAAATTGTTCACGATGACTGGGATCTATTTAACTTAATTGTCAAGGAACAAACAAATGAAATCTCCTTTACGAATTCTGCTGATGAAGATCTTAACATATTGATTAATTGTATTATAACTTCCGCTAAAAAATGCATCGGTAAATACTACTTTGATCCCTCCAAAAAATATGTTCCGTGGTGGAATGAATCATGTAAAATAGCTGTAAAAGATTGTAAAAAAGCATTAAACCGATATCGTAAAACTAGAAACCAAGCGGACCTAATAAATCTTAGAAAACTAAGAGCTAAATCTAAGCGAATTGTTAAAGAAAGCAAAAAGAACTCATGGAACAAATACATCAGTAGCATAACTTCCGACACACCTTCTAGTCAAATATGGACTAAAATAAAACAGATGAAAGGTAGATATACAACATACAAAATTCCAGCCATTATAGAAAATAACAATATCATAACTGATGACCAGCAGATTGTAAACACACTTGCCAAATACTATTTAAATAAATCTAAGCTTGATAACAACTGTACTGGACCAACAAACATAAAAAATAAATGTGTTGTACATAAGAATCCAAATTCCAATGATCATCCTGTCAATCTCCCACTAACAATCGACGAATTAGTCGAAGCTGTTAACTCCCTAAAGATCAGTGCTGCAGGGCCGGATGGCATTCCATCGATATTCCTAAAAAATCTACATGAAGATACCCTAATAAAGTTACTAGAATTCGACAACAACATATGGCTAGGTAACCAATTTCCAACACTTTGGCGACAAGCTATAACAATTCCACTCAAGAAAAATGATACTTCTGCCAATACAACTATATCATTTAGACCCATCTCATTAACGTGCACACTTTGCAAACTCCTGGAAAAAATTGTCAACAAACGCTTACTTTGGTATCTTGAAAAACATAATATTATAAATACCGCTCAATCAGAATTTCGTCCAAATCGTTGCACGATGGATAATCTTATCACTCTTCAATCCGATATCATAGAAGCATTCTCTAATAGAAATGACCTTATAACTGTCTCACTCGATATAGAAAGTGCTTTTGACACAGCATCAAGGCCGGCAATTCTAGAAAAACTTAAAGAGTCTAATTTATCTGGAAACATATATCTATTTGTTGAGAATTTTTTAACTAACAGAAGTTTCAAAGTCTCTGCAAATGGTAAAATGTCTCCCTCATATATCCTGGAGACAGGAGTATCTCAAGGATCAGTCCTCAGCACAACCTTATTTTTACTGCTTCTTAACGACCTTAGTTCCTTAGTACAACCCCCTGTCAAACATAATATCTATGCGGATGATCTAGTTATTTACTGCTCGGGTAAAGTAACAAGCTCCACTAGCACTCTTGTGCAAAATACTATTGATAACATTTGTCACTGGTCTAACAACATTGGTTTTAGCTTCTCGCCTACAAAGTCTAAAGTGATTAACTTCAGCAAAAAATATAAACAAACTCTTTCACTCATAAAATTAAAAGAGCATCCACTACAAGTAGTTGAAAATCACAAATTTTTAGGAGTAATTTTCGACAAAAAATTAACATGGAAGAGACATATAGAAAAAACTAAAGCCAGTGCCTCAAAAAATATAAATCTCTTAAAATCACTAGCCAATCGACAATGGGGAGCCGAAGAAGAAGTCCTATTAAGTTTATACAGAGCCCTAATAAGATCTAAGTTAGACTATGGATCGATATTATATATGTCTGCCCCTAAAACTTATTTAAAATCACTAGATACAATTCAAAACACTTCATTAAGAATATGCCTTGGAGCCTTCAGATCTAGCCTTACAGAAAGCATATATGTCGAATCGTGTGAACCCCCTCTAAATATTAGAAGACAACGTCTACTAAACTCTTATTTTGCTAAGGTCTCTGCAAACCCAAATAACATATCATTCCAACTTATTAAAAATTTTCAATTAACAGGAGCACACAGTAGAGCTACTGCCAATTCATCACTACAGTTTCTATTGCCACTCTTAGAAAATTTTGACCTAAATCTTACCACCCCCATTATTCAGCCCAATACTCCACCTTGGCTAAAAATATTACCTGACTTTAACGTAAATTTGTGCAGATATAAGAAAATGGAAACCTCCACGATACTCATGAAACAAACTTTTAATGACATAATTAATAGAGGCAAGTTTGATAACATAATATTCACAGATGCATCTAAAGACGAAGAAAGTGTCGGATGTGCTGTTACTTCCACAAATACCAGACTAGCAATGTATAGACTACCCAAGATGACCAGTATATTCACAGCAGAACTCTATGCTATACTTAAAGCTCTAGAGGTTCCAATGCAAGGTACCAAAAACTTAGCAATCTGTACAGATTCATTATCATCCATAAATTCCATTAGAAAAATCTACACATCAAATCCTTTAGTTAATGAGATCCACGAAAGATGTACAGCACTTGCTAAATCAAACACTTCGGTTTCGATAATATGGAATCCTTCACATGTTGGTATTAAAGGAAATGAGAATGCTGACCACGCAGAAAATGAAGCACGTCGCTCTGACCTTACAGATGAAAAATTCCAAATGTTTCAAGATATAATAATTGAAATTAAAAAGTTATCTACCTTAATGTGGCAAAATCAATGGAACAGGTGCACTACCCAACTAAAGTCCATCCAACCAAACATTTTAGGACCTAGAATTTTTTCTACGGAAAGAAAATCGAAGACCATCATTAGAAGGCTTAGAATTGGGCACACCCGGCTAACCCACGGATATCTGATGGTTCCCGAAGAACCTCCAAACTGCCAATATTGCAACTCCCGTCTAAGTGTACACCATATACTTGTGGAATGTAACCAGTACGCAGCAGCACGGATCAAACATGGTATCCACGGAAGTTTATGTAATATCTTAAATTCCAAAAACAATATGTCTAATGTGATAGAGTTCCTTAAAAACTGTAAATTATATCACCTGTTGTAATTGTATCACCTATCTATATTTCAATTTTGTATTCATCCGCTAGTTTTTTATTTTCTTTTTTTTTTTAGATATCAATGTAACTTAATTTATTGTTTTCTGTAATACAGTTCCTCGTGTCAATGGCCACAGCAGCCGAGACATGTAATTTGAAATAAAAAAAAAAATGCTACATGCAAGTATATTTAAATATGCAGGTATATTTAAATAATCCAAAGTATAAGAAATATAAAAATATGTCTATATATTTTACCAAACTGCACGTGATAAATGGATAAACTTCAGCAAAAAGGCAAAGAGGACTCTTAAATATTTATTACAATCTTTTAAGTAAGTTGGCATAGTTACCTCGTGAAGTTTGGTACTTAATTTAGTAGTATTCTTCTTATACTCACTTTTTACTTATACCTATATTTTACTTATACATATATTTTATATATTATTATGTAGCTAGTTGTCATTAAGCATTTTTTTTTAATAAATGTCTCTAAAAATTAATATTTCCTGACTTTCTATTAGAAATATGATAAAATATTTTCACTAACCTATTGTAATGCTTTTACCTTTACTAAACATTCTGTGTACACGAGTCCTGATGGCATGTTCGTATTTATTTATTATTAATTTGGTTTCAAGACAAGTGGCTACCGATTCGCCCATTGTGATGGAATAATCCGAATCTGTTTGTATACCTTCTCAAGATAGATCAGGAAACAAATATTCAACACCATATTCTTAAAGTTCGATTTAGTTAATTACTTCCCAATTTTATCCTAACCAACCAGTAAATTTTAAGATATTCTATCTGCTACCCCAATTTCAACCACATTATTATTCTGTTTTATAAATTATAATTAACTATAGTATTGTCCGCTACTGAATTCGGCACGTATCCCAGAGGACCTGAGGAAAGGAATTACTTTGAGCAGCTTATTTCGTGAAGAAGAACTCAAACCTTTGTTAATGGGAAAATGTACCGCCTGATGGAGTGGAATACAGATTCAGGCACGTATTCTTAAGAATTGCCTGGAAAAGAGTTTTCTATAATTTACTTTAACTAGCTTTTGTCACAAAAATTTATATTTTAGCTAAGAATGGTATTTTTGGGTAAATTTATTGTAATTTTTTATAACGAACACGTAGATAATATATTTAATACACCACAGGGAATGGTGAATTCAATATTGTTAAGTTATATCTAAGGTATAATAAATAATTCTTAGCATTAGGAAGTTCTAAATTCTTCAATATATCTTGTTAAAAGAGTAAATTGAAGAAGGATATGGTTACATTTAACAATTTATCTCCTGTGGGATGCAACTTTTAGATTCTCGATATCTCTATTACATCTTTTATTATCGTCTGTTTTGCCTTGCAAATTTATAGAAGGCACGGATTAAAGCAAAAAATCTGAATTTTGGTTTCGTCAATAGAAATCTTTGGATTTCTACTTTCGAGATTTATTATCAGATGTCGCTATAGCGTCAAAATTAAAGCCATTTTATTGTTGCTTTTTTGGACGGAGAAGATTTGTTTTCCGTTTAGAGCTTCTGTACCAGTCGCTCTGATTCCTGCTAGGACGAAATACGTATAAGTGAATATATAGAGGCACTATACGTGAAATTAAATCCTAACCGTTTTTTCCTTTAGAAGTATAATATTTCCACTAATCATTACCTTAAAGTCAACTATCTATTGTCTAAAATACTTATCTAAATACATTTATTGATCCCGTATTGAAGAGAGACCTCCCTACACTCTTTCCAAATCCCTCTGACCTGGGATTCGTACGTGTTCTCTGATATTTTCCCATCTGCTCATCTGTTCTGCTCTCTCCTATTCTACTACGTTTATATTCCCATGGTTTTCAATGAGTGATTTGTCTATTTTACCTACTAACTTTCTGTCTACTGTTAACAATCAAATGTAGTAATTGATTATATAGCATCTTCTATTCTATTCTAATCCAATATTCTAATCTTTTTATCCTCTATTTTATGTGAAACATCTGCCGTTCCATGGTTTTCTGTTTTAGCTATTTATCTTATGTTATATTTGTGCTCTGTATATTAGCCCTGCTAGAATATATTGGTGAAATATGTTCGTCCGGACATATTGTGGGTATTTTTTGTTTATTAAAATTTTTTGTTTGTGGTTGTTTTGTTTGAATCGCACATTCAAAATATAGCTTAGCTTTTCAAATTGTTTATTTTATTTTATCATTATCATTTGTAACCACCAAGAGGACATAAAGAGCCATGGACTTCCGTTGAAGTTTATAGGCTCTTAAGTTTTACATGGTGTAGAGGTCAGCCACAAGTATAACTTCACAAAAAATTTAACGTTTTATATCCAAAATAGTTACTTTCTCGTTTGTCTTCTTTGAGAAGATCATTTCAGAGTAATGTATATTTTGCATCCTTACTATAGTTGACCATGTTTTTCTTTCTTCTGCTTATTTATTCCATTCTCATATTTCTAGTTTTTTAAAGCCTGGTTAATACCATCAATCTATCTCGTTCTGGGCCTACTTCCTCTCGGTCTCTTGCCGTCGAATTCTTTTCCAATTACTGTTTTTGTATTTTTCCTCATTCTTTCTTTCTACGTGTCTTAATTAACTTAGTTGTTTACTTCGTATTTCTTTTGTGATAGTCGGTCTATTCAATATTCTATTTATTCCGTAGTTTATTCTTATACGCCATCCCGATTTTCCTATATAGGTCCATATATATTCCTTAAAATATTTAGTTTCCTTTAAAGTTATTTCACTTGTGCGTTAGTCAAAGTCAATGTTTCTGCTGCATAAGTTTCAACACTCTTATAAATGGTTTATATATTATTAATTTAAAATTAATCTCTATACTAATTTTGACTTTATAATATTCAGTAGGATGTAGAAGCATTTATCTTCAGGTGAAATTCTCACTGTTACCTTATAACTGTTTTTATTTACTTCTGTAACTATTGATCCTAATTGTAAACCATGAAATGGTCTACTTTTTCAAATTTTTGCCTGCTCAAAGATATATGAGTGCCGTTCATTTTTACTTTTTCCGAGTTGTTTTTATCTATTTTGTCATTAAGAAATCATCTGCGTAAGCTATGACTTAGTTGATTTTTTTATTGTACCTTTTTTAATCTTTTTCTGATAACTTGTTCCAAGAGAAGGTAAAAAGTGTTGTGGATAGCGCATTTTCTTGTGTTAGACCTTCGTTAATATTAAATTCATTGGATAGTTGATTTTGAGATTTTGAATTCTTACTTTTGTTTTGGTGTTGGTAAGGCATAGTTTTACTAATCTGATTAGTTTTATTGGCACCTTTAACGCTTGCATTGCGCTATATAATTCCTTTCTAACTATTGAGTTATTTGGTTATTTGAGATGCGCAGAAAAGAGGAAAACCTTTTTACAATACAGAACACAACGAACACAATAGGCATACAACCACTATAAATGAATCAGAAATGAAACGAATACTTTAGTTAGACAAATAAAAAGTTAACAATGGCAGAGCTTCTCAAAACAGATGGAACACGACTTCTACGGAACACAAAAAAAAATATGGAGAATGATCAGAGGAGAAAGAAGAGAGATGAACGAACTAATAAAAATGAAACACACTCAGAAGGAAACATGGGTCTTTTGATCCCTATTTTGCTAAAGATGACGATAATGAACCACCAACACCAAAAGTGATGACAAACGAAGAAATATATATATTGAGAAGAAAGAGGTAAAGGAAGCATTAAGGAAATTAAAAAATTAAAAATCACCAGTAGAGGACAGAATACCGAACGAACTCCCAAAGTACGGAGGATCAGATCTGACCAAACAAATATTAAAACTAATCCAAAAAATAATAGAACAAAACAGAATTCCTTAATAATGGAGATCAAGCATCCTAATTCCTTTCTTCAAAACGGGACACAAATTGGACCCATAAAATTGCAGACGAAATAATTTAATAAACACAACACTAAAATTAACAACAAAGTGATAACAAATAAACTAAATAAAATTATAAAACTAGAGAAAAAACAACAAGGTTTTAGGTCGGGAAGATTATGTACATGAGGCAAGTACAAGAGAAATCATTAGAGTACAACAAACCGGCAAATCTATGTTTCGTGGACCTTAAGAAGGCATTTGTCCGAGTCAAATTAAAGACCTTATCCACTCACTATACGCAAGAAAAAGATCCTTAAGAATAAATAAAACAATCGAACCTATCTACCAAAATAACGCAATAAAAGTAAAAATAGAAGAAGAACTAACCGATCCTATTGAAGCTGATGATGGGATAACAGAGGGAGATTCCCTGAGTCCTTAACCTATTATTCAACCTGATTATGGATGAAATAATAAAAAAAGTAAGAACTAAAAAAGGTTACCAGATGGGAGAAAACTACTTAAAATAAACTGCTATCTAGACGACGCAATACTACTCTCTCTAACTGAAGAT
The DNA here is from genome assembly GCF_040954645.1 of Diabrotica undecimpunctata. Classification (NCBI taxonomy): domain Eukaryota; kingdom Metazoa; phylum Arthropoda; class Insecta; order Coleoptera; family Chrysomelidae; genus Diabrotica; species Diabrotica undecimpunctata. The sequence continues at coordinate 101,155,839 of NC_092803.1, forward strand.
GATTTACAACGTATACTGCACCAATTTAATATAACCGGCAGAAAATTTAACATGTTAATTTCCCCAAAAAAAGACAAAATGCATGGTTACAACAGCAAATTTACCAAGATGTAATTTGGAGCTGGAAGGTCAGATAATAGAACAAGTGATGGAGTGTAAATATCTAGGCATCACATTATCTAGCTATGGAAGCTTGAAACTGAAATGGAAGATCAATAGAATAGAGCAAACAGAGTGGCAGGCTGCCTGAATAAAACAATATGAAGAAATAAAAATATCAGCAAAGAAACGAAAGGCAGAATTTCCAAAACAGATATCAGACCAATAATTATGTACGCGACAGAAACAAGACCTGACACAGAGAGGACAAAAAGGATGTTAGAAACAACAGAGATGAAAACACTTAGAAAAATTAAGGCAAGGAAAAATAAGGCGCTATGGGACAGAGCTAGAAGTACAGATATACGACGTAGATGCAAGGTGGAGAACATCAAGAACTGGGTAAGTAATAAAAGAGTAGAATGGAACGATCATATAAGCCGAATGACAACAAATAGAGAAGTACAGACGACAAGAGAAGGTTCCCCAATAGGAAGACGATCAGTAGGAAGACCACGAAAACGATGGAACGACAATTTACTGGAGGCACATCGAAAAACAGACAGAGTTATGTCTATATAAAAAGAAGAAGAAGAAGAGGTTATTTGAAATCTAAAAAAAGATGTAGTAGTTCGGTATTCCGTTTGTAGAATTTTTCCATCGTGGGCCTTACTGTCAATATTTGGTCCCTAGTTGAATAGTTGACCTACCATTTATGAATCCTCTTTGCTAACCCCCTATTATTTGTTCCATTGTATTGTTTAGCCTTTCTTCTAATATTTTGCTAAATATGTTGTATCCAACGTTTAGTAGTAATATTTTCCAGTGATTATTGCAGTGTAACTTATCTCTCTTCTTATGTGTAGGGCATAACCGCAATTTTTCATTGTTCCGGCATTATTTATAATTATATTTATTATTACCCTTGCTTTCTTATATTTATACATCATCTCTTCAAGATCATTATATATTTCCGCAATTATTAGAGTATCATCTGTATATCGCAAGTGAGTAAAACAATGTCCATTAAATTTATAACTTTCTTTTCCCGGTTTACTTTTTTAAATGCGTCTTCTAATATTTGATACAATATTTGAGTAAATAATTTTGACCATATGTTGTGTCCTTGTTTGATTCCTCTTTTGGGGTTGGTTAGTTTTGTGTCTTCGTATACTTGTTACATCCTCATACATACCTTTAAATCAATCGGTGTATCTTTGGTCTATTCTTTCTGTTTTTAATGTTACAGTTAGTTATATAAGTGTCAATATTTTATACTGTTAAATCATTTTCAAATGCAAGAAAGGCGATATATAATGGTAGGTATATTGTATTCGTTTTTTTCTGTTAGTAGATTCATGGTTAGCAGATGGTCTGTTATACTCCATTTTTTCTAAATAGTGCTTATTGTTTTGGTTGCTAGATATCGATTTTTATTGTTAATCTATTGGTTATTATTTTAGTCAGTAGTTTGTATATATCATTAAGTAAGGTAAAAAGATGACAGTTTTTTTTATAAGAATTTTTATGTTAACTTTTTCACAACAAAAAGATGTATTATAGTTTTTAATTTATTATGCGACTAAAAGCACGTACAATTAACCCAGGTCAGTCATAATGAAAATTTGTCTATTTTCTTCCTTCGTATTTAAACATGAAAGGGCTGAAACAGTAAATATTTACTTGATTACGATAAAAATTGAATTCGCTGTTTACCAATTACATATTCTAATATCACGTTTGTCATTGAACTAAATTCAAATCCAATGCATGTAAATTAAGTTAATTTCAATTTTTAAGATTTCTGTGGGTCCTTATGTCACAATCCCCTTTTTTATTCATTAGGAGGATTACCTCTTGTGTTCTCTTGCATAATTTGATTCAATAAGACTTGAAACATATCTAAATATAAGCTGCATTATATCTAAATATATATAATATTATAAGCATTTTCCTAAATTTATTTGACATAATTGCCATTATTAATCTGATATTTGAAGTTGAAAATTAATGGTTTACAGTTATTGTTGGGTACTTCTCCTTTCCATTAGTCTATTAATACATTCATTTTAATTGTTTTAAATTTTTTGCTAACAGAAAACGGTAATGGTTATATAAAATAAAATTGCTCATGTAATTTTTTTTAGCTACATCCTGGCACACTTGATATCACTTAACTGATATTAATATTTTCCTAATACAAAATGGCAATATAACTGTTACGGAAAATTAACTGAACATTAGTGTCTAGATATTAAATACTGAAATCGATATCTGACAGATATATTAAGCCGAAATTTTCCCACTATCTAGCGTAATCCCAATTTGATAATTGGATATTTTATGACGTAGAATTCGGTAGTTCATCTGTATGAACAAATCCCTTTAGCTATACAATCTTATTATGTTACGGATTTGAATTTAGTTATACTTGACATATGACACACATATAACTGTAGGTTTAAAGCTATCATGTTTGAGACCACACCCCATAAAATTTAAAATATTTTTTTTTAAAGTTCCAATGTTTACTAAAAGAATAATTTATTAAATTTAAATCACACAATACTTAGCACACACTATTCTACATAATATGTATGAACCATAGACATATTATAATACAAAGGTGAATATATTACGAGTGGGGCAGACAGCTGATGGCAAAAACAGGTCAATAAAAGTGGTAACCAAACACCGACATTTAGTCATAAACGCAATTAATAAGCACAATGGCATTGAGAATGGCATAAAAATAGGTTACGATAAAACGAAACTTCCACAGGAACAGTTTATAATTGTTTTGAAAGAGAGAAGTGCTCGAGAACAAAAGGGAGAATCTGACTTGATTATTAAATTTCCAAAGGGGCTTCCAACAGTTGCTAAAAAAACTTCAAAAAACCAATCGCAACAAACACTATGTCTGTATATTATCAGAATCTTGGAGGAATACGTACTCGACTCAATGAACTTCGAACCTCCATCTTCCAATACAACTATGATGTTTGTTGTTGAACTAAAATTATTCAGATAATGAATTGTTAAACTCTGGCTACCACACTTTCAGATTGGATTGTAACTTAAGAACTAGCACTAAGCAGCTTGTAGAAGGAGTTTTAATTTTGTTACGAAACCATTTTAAAGCTAAACAAATCAAATCTGACATTAATAATGTTGAGCATCTGTTTGTTCAAGTGGATTATGAATGTGCATCAGTTATCTTGGGTGGAGTGTACATTCCTTCAAACTCATCAGAAGATATTTACCTTAGTCATTGCTCGGCAGTTGAAACTATTAAAAAAAAAGGCCAGATGTATCTGTATATTTAATTGGCGACTACAATTTACCACTAGTTTCTTGGGCTTACTCAAATGAAGAGGGCTTGCTCGTTGACTGCCCACAAAACTATCCAGCAAAGCTGATATGCGAATGCTTCTCTTACCTGAACCTAAGGCAATCAAATATATTATACCGAATCAACGTGGAGTATTTTTGGATCTCATTTTCCACAGTATTGAAGACTATCAGAGACTGTCAGTGTATGAGGCAGTGGACACTTCGCTTCCCAATAACTTTCATCATGTGGCAATTACTTGATCTTCGTTTTAATGGTAATGTTAAACAATTAGATTATAATACTACATATTTTGACTATCTTAATACAAATTTTGTAAGTCTAAATAATTATTTTTCATCAGTTGACTGGAATATTGTTTTTGATGATTAAAATATTAATATCTCAGTAAATAATTTTTATGAAGTTCTTTCTGAAGCAATATCACTCTTTGTTCCGAAACCAAAATTTCCTCGTTGGTTTTTTCCAGATTTAAAAAAAAAACTTGTTATTTTAAAAAAACTGCTTATGCTAGATTCAAACATACTAAGTTAGCAGCTGATTATACCATATTTTTAGATCTTAGAACACAATGCAAAACATTAACAGATCAATGCTACAGATCTTATATCTCCAACATTGAGGAATCTATTCACTCACACTCAAAAGCCACAGAATTCCAAATGTCATGCATTTTAATGTTAGCTGAATCAAGTGAGGAAATAGCAAACTTATTTGCGAGCCATTTCTCTAGTGTCTATCGCTCAGACAAAGTTAATTTAAGTAACTTCAATTTTAAAGTAAAAAATTTTGTTGACATTCCATTTATCCAATTTTCACTTTCTGGAGTCTTTGAGTCTATAAATGATTTAAAGGATAAACTGAGTTATGGTCCTGATAATATTCCTACATATTTCTTAAAAAGAAATTTCTTTACATGTATTATTTAGTTTATCTTTGAGATTACACACCTTCATTAGTAAGTGGCGTGACAGTTATATAACTCCTGTATTTAAAAACGGTGACAGAGACAATATAAAAAATTATAGGCCTGTCGGAATGTTATTTTACATCCCTAAACTTTTTGAATTAATTCTAAAAAAATATCTTACTTGGTATTGTAGGAATCTCTTGATTAATGAGCAACATGGATTTAGGCAGAGTAAATCTACATGTACAAAACTTGTTTTGTATCATGATTACATTATCAGGACTTTCGAGGATGGGTACCAAGTGAACTCCACTATACTGATTTCTCGAATGCCTTTGACACAGTAATCCATTCTTTACTCATCTTTAAATTAAGATTTCCTTAAATTAAGATGTATTGGCTTTCCTGAGTGGTTTCTCTCATGGTTAAGTAGTTATCTTGATGAAAGAATTTAGTTTGTTTTTATAAAGGGTTCACTTTCAATTCCTATCTTTGTCAGTTCAGGGGTCCCACAAGGTTCAAATGTGGGTGCTCTTCTCTTTAAGTTGTTTATTAATGATATGTCTGAGGTAATAAAAGTTTGTCAGTTTTTGCTATTTGCTGATGACCTTAAGTTATATTTTAAAGTTTTAAATCTATCTGATTGTCTAAGGATCCAGAAAGACCTTACTTCCCTGCATAACTGGTCTCTTTCCGCTAGTCTCCAGTTAAATAAAGATGAGTGTCTATCTATCCTATAGCAAATCTAAAAATAATTGTTGTGTTTGAGTATCACATTAATACAAGCCTTCTATCAAGAGTGACGGAAATAAAAGATTTGAGAGTGTTATTTGACAGATCCTTTTCATTTATCCCCCACATCACACTAACTATGGCAAATTCTCTTTTATTAACATGATTCAGATCCTGGGAAATGACTTTAGCCAATCTCATGATCTGGTGGATATAAAATCTGTAAGATTTAAGCACTGTTTGACTGAGTATGTTAGGAATCAAAGATGAGTGACATTTAACTTAGAGTATTCATTTCATTTCATTTTATTTTATTTTATTAAGATCATTTTATTTTATTAAGATCTTAAGGAAATTTAATTTAATTTACTTAATTTAATAATTTGTTTAACTATAATTATTTAATAATTATTTAATATTTAGTTTTAGTATTTACTTGTATTATGGTTAGCATATTTTATTTTTGTTAAATTTTGTAAAATTGGGACATCCCGTAAATAAATAAATAAATAAATAAACAAATATATATATATATATATATATATATATATATATTTATATATACGTATATATTATATATATATATAAATATATATATATACATATATATTTATATATATATATATATATATATATATATATATATATATATATATATATATATATAAATATTATATATATTATTGCGATATTCTTTCTTTATCCCCTCAACACATCCTTTAATTTCCTGTTCATAGTTTTCCAGACGCTGCTCTATATTGCTCATTGTTTGTTTTGTTTCCAGTTGATTTTTTTCCATTGTTTGTTTTGTTTCATCCATTTTTTGTGATGTTTCTTGTTGATTTCTATCCATTTTATCCATTTTCTTTGATGTTTCATTCATTGTTTGTGTCTGTATTTGCATCATTGCTAATAATTTTTCCAGCATTCCTGTTTCTTTTCTTTCCTCCATTATTGTGGTATTTCCTTCATTATCCGATCCTTCATCAATAATTGTTTCCTCTTCTATCTTATCCTCTTTCCTTTCTTGCGTTTTACTTTGACTCCTTGTGGTCGACATGTTGTTTCTTTTCGTTACTGTTTTTGTCCCCGCCAAATGTGAAATTTTACAACACTCTATATGTTTCAGAACACGACAATATTTCTCCCCAAATGTATTAAATTTTCACGACAAATATCAAATATGCAATTAGTAAAATTCAAATAATTCAAAATAAATATCAAATGTATGATTGGTAAAGAAAATAAAATCAAATAATTCAATAGCAGTAAATATCCACTAACTACGATCAATCAATAAATCAAATTTATATTCCCTGAAAAAATTGTCAAAATACTTTCAAATTCAAATTCCCTCAATGTTATATGTCTTTATCTCTGGATTACCTGTACTTATTCCAGATCTCTTTCCCTTCCTTCAAATGTAAAGCTGCGATATTTTCAAGCCCCACGTTTTGGAAGCCAGTTTTTGCGATATTTAAAGTCTTGGTGCGACAAGCAATAATTAGCTAATTAAATTTTTTTATTAATTAAAATTATTTAAATGATATGATTATGACTCTATCACAATTTTTAATTCTTTTATCTCAGGGTTAAATTCGTGCTTCAATATCTATGCTATTACATGTGAAAGGTAAGGTCCAAAGAATACCGGAATAATAAAAAACACATATGATCTAACACTATATATTGAAATAAAAATAATGAAATAATTCACACTCAAAAGTTTTCAATAAACAAATCTCATATAAGGATTCTTAAAATTTTGTTCTCCGTACGTGAACAATCAAAATTTTTGGTACAAACAATATTAATTGAAAACTCAAAATCCCAAACTATTCTAACTCTCCTAATCAAAATATTTATATCCTTTCTCAATTCTTCTTACGTGTAAAATTTTGTTATCAATAAAAGAAATAAACTGCAGAAACAAAAATATCTCTCTCTGATGATGAGTGGTCCAAATCCTTGTTCCTTGTAGACTATATTATCTCCTCTCAACCGCTCCCTATGTAAACAGCAATCTTACACAGATTGTTGCAAGTATATCGTCCTTAATGATCTCCTTCAAAAGCACAAATCATTCAAATTATGATAGCCTTTCTCCTCTCGATAAACTGAATCTCTCGTTGGCCCGAGTGAAAAATGACTCTTGGAATATCTTCTCTTTACGATAAACTGAATCTCTCGTTGGCCTGAACAGTGACTCTTGGAATATAAGTAGAGAAATATGACTTACAATATTCTGCTGCTTCAGCTTCTGTCAGATACACTAACTCCACAAAAACTCACTAACATTCCACTACTGCTTGCTACATTTCAGGAACCGCCAGAGAACAAACACCGTTCCTCTCCCAGACTTGGAAACCGACTGATTATATCTTTCTCCCCTTCAATCTCGCTAAACTTTTTCCTACATAATTATCCCACCTTTTTCAATCTCCGCCAATCAAAACTCGTCACAATTCCCCCATTTTTTCATTTCGATAACAAACAAATTTTTACCTATAATTATAAATTTCCTAAAACTTATTTACAAATAATATTTTCTATAATTCTTAAAAACTAACAGAAACCTCTATCTAAAATCTCTTCTATTTGTCCCTAATCACTGCATTAATGTATTTTGGAAAACCCCGTTCAATTGTCTTTTTGTTTTCACTTAAAATTATGCGGTTCACTCAAGTATAACAAAGAAATAATTTATGCAAAGCTTACTTTTTGTTTGGTACAGGTAATTCAAGAAATTAATAGCTCTCCTTCTTCGAAATGTTTGTTGGATATTATCCTACTTATCTGAATTATTTTAATGTTATTGAATTTTGAAATATTTTTAAACAAACCAATATTTTTCTCGATTCTACATATCATAACAAATCCCCGCCATTTGATCTGCCGAAAACTCTTTGTTAAATTTTAAAAATGACAAAAGTTTTCTAGGATCAAATTATTTCACTATGTTATTAAAATCTATTCATGATATTGATAGATGTCGTGAATGTTAAAATACCCCGTATATTGCCTGTCTTTATACGGGATTGGATATATTTTCGTTTTAAATTTTTCCAAGTATTTTCCCTTAAAAGAAAGTTCATAATTTTTAACCACTTGATTTACTTTATTAACAAAATCTCCATGGTTTCCTAAAATCTTCTCTATTTCCTTCTCCATGTTTTTTCCACAATTTATTTTTCTTTCATCCACCTTTTGTTCACATGTGTTCACTGTCCATAATACTTCTTCACAAAATTCTGGATTCTCGTCCATCAATGCCATTTTTTCTTCTGTTTTCTTTTTATCCTCTAATTCCCTTTGGTATTCCGAGCACCATGTTTCTATTCCTTTCATTTCTCTGATGATACCTTCCTTTTCTTCCTGCTTCCATTCTGTTTTATCGTCGGTTGCCAACAATTCTTCTGTACCTTCTATTTCCTGTTTTTCTCTGGTCTCCATCTTATTTTCCTGCTTTCTTTTCGAACTCTTCTTCTTTTTCTTCCTTCTCTTTTTCTTTTCTGTTAGATCTTGTTCTTGTACTTTCGGTTTATCCTCTACAGTCATATCGATTTCTTTGCGTTTTTCCTGTGCATTGATCCTTCCAGAATTTGTTTTCCTATCTGTTTGCTTTTCTTCTCCTGTGTTGTCTGGTTCTGCTCTGATTTCCAGTTTACTTTCCGAAAAATTTATGATGATATCTTTTTTCCTCAATTCATCAATTCCCGCTATCATATCATGATTTAAATCTTCAATCACCACACATTTCATAATATGGAATTTGTTTCCCACTCTTATCTGTACTCCCAAGCCTTCGTTTACTGTCGTCAAATTTTTATTGTTTGCACCCACTAAATCAACCCTAGGAATCTTATACACAAATCTGTCCAAATTTAATTCTTTTACTAGTTTTTTATTGATTAGCGATATCTCCGATCCAGAAGCAATCACAATTTTAATCGCTTTATGTTTTATAAATGCATCTAAAAATATTAGATTAGAATTAAAAATTTGTCTGTCGTTTCCTATTGCTACATGATTCATCTCCCTTCTATTTTGTTGTTGGAAGCTCTGGTTATTTCTATCGTCCCTTTGTTCGTTAGTATTCCTATTCGGAGGATTTTGTGCATCTCTATTCCTGTTGTGATTTTCATATGTTCTCTGTTGTGTGTCATTCCTGTTATCGTAATTTTGTTGTCTATTGTAATTATTGTAATTTCTCGGCCTATATTCGTTTGTTGATCTGGGATGTCGGTTTCTCTGGTCATAATTTGATGAATACCTTCTTTCCGCTCCATTATATTGGTCATGTTGTCTTCTATTTCTCATTTCTTTTCTTTTCGCTTCTTTTAATTGAAGGAATTGGCACAAACTATCAATATCTTGATAGTTTCTCAAAATCACGTGATCTTCCAACGTTTCCTCAAAATGTCTGCTGATCATCTCTACCAGCTGTTCGGTAGAATATTTGTATTCTAGATATTTTGAATTGTTATATATCTGCGAAGCATATCTTTCTTCAGATATTCCCATTTTTTCGTGATATTTTCCATTCTGTAGCTCTTGGTTGATTTCTCTCTGTTTATTTTTCCCCCAGAAATAGTTGAAAAATTTATTTTCAAAATCTGTCCAATTTTCAAACTCATCTTCCTTGCTTTCATACCATAACGCTGCTCCTTCTTTCAAATGGTTTCTAATTGTTTCTTTGCAATCGTCAAAATATCTAATATGTTGTAATTTGGTTTTCAAATTTTTGACAAACGGTACTGGGTGTGTTTTCCGAATATCCCCGCCAAATTGTATTTTCGCCTCGCTTGTTCCATGGATGATAACTTCTTTTCTCTCTACCCCTTTTAGTTCAATTTCTGCCATTTGTTTTTCATTTCGCTTTAATCTTCTTTCTACTTCCTTCCTGTCTTCTTGTAGCGCATTTTCAAATTTTATTTCTAATCCCTCCAAATTATCTTTAATTCTCATTTCTTGTTCTTTCATATTATTTTTAATTTCATTAATCTCTTCTATTTGTTGTATCAGTTCTTTCTTTATCCCCTCAACACATCCTTTAATTTCCTGTTCATAGTTTTCCAGACGCTGCTCTATATTGCTCATTGTTTGTTTTGTTTCCAGTTGATTTTTTTCCATTGTTTGTTTTGTTTCATCCATTTTTTGTGATGTTTCTTGTTGATTTCTATCCATTTTATCCATTTTCTTTGATGTTTTATTCATTGTTTGTGTCTGTATTTGCATCATTGCTAATAATTTTTCCAGCATTCCTGTTTCTTTTCTTTCCTCCATTATTGTGGTATTTCCTTCATTATCCGATCCTTCATCAATAATTGTTTCCTCTTCTATCTTATCCTCTTTCCTTTCTTGCGTTTTACTTTGACTCCTTGTGGTCGACATGTTGTTTCTTTTCGTTACTGTTTTTGTCCCCGCCAAATGTGAAATTTTACAACACTCTATATGTTTCAGAACACGACAATATTTCTCCCCAAATGTATTAAATTTTCACGACAAATATCAAATATGCAATTAGTAAAATTCAAATAATTCAAAATAAATATCAAATGTATGATTGATAAAGAAAATAAAATCAAATAATTCAATAGCAGTAAATATCCACTAACTACGATCAATCAATAAATCAAATTTATATTCCCTGGAAAAATTGTCAAAATACTTTCAAATTCAAATTCCCTCAATGTTATATGTCTTTATCTCTGGATTACCTGTACTTATTCCAGATCTCTTTCCCTTCCTTCAAATGTAAAGCTGCGATATTTTCAAGCCCCACGTTTTGGAAGCCAGTTTTTGCGATATTTAAAGTCTTGGTGCGCCAAGCAATAATTAGCTAATTAAATTTTTTTATTAATTAAAATTATTTAAATGATATGATTATGACTCTATCACAATTTTTAATTCTTTTATCTCAGGGTTAAATTCGTGCTTCAATATCTATGCTATTACATGTGAAAGGTAAGGTCCAAAGAATACCGGAATAATAAAAAACACATATGATCTAACACTATATATTGAAATAAAAATAATGAAATAATTCACACTCAAAAGTTTTCAATAAACAAATCTCATATAAGGATTCTTAAAATTTTGTTCTCCGTACGTGAACAATCAAAATTTTTGGTACAAACAATATTAATTGAAAACTCAAAATCCCAAACTATTCTAACTCTCCTAATCAAAATATTTATATCCTTTCTCAATTCTTCTTACGTGTAAAATTTTGTTATCAATAAAAGAAATAAACTGCAGAAACAAAAATATCTCTCTCTGATGATGAGTGGTCCAAATCCTTGTTCCTTGTAGACTATATTATCTCCTCTCAACCGCTCTCTATGTAAACAGCAATCTTACACAGATTGTTGCAAGTATATCGTCCTTAATGATCTCCTTCAAAAGCACAAATCATTGAAATTATGATAGCCTTTCTCCTCTCGATAAACTGAATCTCTCGTTGGCCCGAGTAAAAAATGACTCTTGGAATATCTTCTCTTTACGATAAACTGAATCTCTCGTTGGCCTGAACAGTGACTCTTGGAATATAAGTAGAGAAATATGACTTACAATATTCTGCTGCCTCAGCTTCTGTCAGATACACTAACTCCACAAAAACTCACTAACATTCCACTACTGCTTGCTACATTTCAGGAACCGCCAGAGAACAAACACCGTTCCTCTCCCAGACTTGGAAACCGACTGATTATATCTTTCTCCCCTTCAATCTCGCTAAACTTTTTCCTACATAATTATCCCACCTTTTTCAATCTCCGCCAATCAAAACTCGTCACAATTCCCCCATTTTTTCATTTCGATAACAAACAAATTTTTACCTATAATTATAAATTTCCTAAAACTTATTTACAAATAATATTTTCTATAATTCTTAAAAACTAACAGAAACCTCTATCTAAAATCTCTTCTATTTGTCCCTAATCACTGCATTAATGTATTTTGGAAAACCCCGTTCAATTGTCTTTTTGTTTTCACTTAAAATTATGCGGTTCACTCAAGTATAACAAAGAAATAATTTATGCAAAGCTTACTTTTTGTTTGGTACAGGTAATTCAAGAAATTAATAGCTCTCAACTAATAGATATTATCCTACTTATCTGAATTATTTTAATGTTATTGAATTTTGAAATATTTTTAAACAAACCAATATTTTTCTCGATTCTACATATCATAACAATATATATATATATATATATATATATATATATATATATATTATATATATATAAATATATATATATATATATATATATATATATATATATATATATATATATATATATATATATATATATATATATATATATAGGTCTATATAATTGTCTGTTGGTAATAATAGACCAAGAGATCCCGTTATTTACAAAAAGTCACCCTCACGTAAATAGCTTAACTAACAATATAATTTTGGAGCTGAAAGGTCATATAATAGAACAAGTAATAGAGGTTAAACATCTAGACATCACAATATCTAGCTACGGAAAGCTCGAAACTAAAGTGAAAGATCAAGTGAATAAAGCAAACAGAGCCGCAGGCTGCCTGAATGAAACAATATGGAGAAATAAAAATATCGGAAAAGAAATGAAAGGCACAATTTACAAAACAGTCAACAGACCAATAATGACATACGCGGCAGAAACAATACCTGACACAGAGAGGACAAAAAGGAAACAGCAGAGATAAAAAAACTTGTAAAAATTGATGGTAAGACAATATGAGACAGAGATAGAAGTAGAGATATACGAGGTAAATGCAAGGAGATGAACATCAAGAACTGGGTAAGAAATAGAAGTGTAGAATGGACCGTTCATATAAGCTAAATGACAACAAATAGAGTAGTAAAGACGACAAGAGGCGGTTCCCCAATAGGAAGACGATCAGTAGGAAGACCACAAAAACGATGAAACGACAAATTACTGGAGGCACATTTAAAAACAGACAGAGTCATATCTACATAAAAAGAAGAAGAAGAACAATACAATCAAACTGCTGAGTGGAATTCCCAAAATAAAAATAGCTAAATATAATAGCCTATCCAATTACAGCCTATTCTCGAAGTTTAGAGGCCACACACTGCTTTTAAATCCGAGTGATTTAGAAGCGGTCTCATTTACCAACTTTTTTGTTTCTAATGTGATGGGCAGTATATAGGACACACATCACAGAGGTTAAAATAACGCAGCACAAAAGAGATTATAAAACAGAGAAAATGTCTTGTGCAGTAGCACACCAGTCCAACACAGCCAGCCACACATCTAATTTTCAGATGTCTAGATCTTGGATATAGAAAACAACTATACATAAAATATTATTTCACATAAACAAAAACAAAAAGTCAATTAATGATAAAAAAGACACTTGCAAGTTAACCAACATGTATTGTTATATTTTAAAATTCTATTAAATTAAAAATAATTTACCTCTGGTTCGATAATAAAACTCGTTGGGCTTAACACATGTAAAAAAAGACCTAAATCGATGTCGTATTACTCGTTCGTAGGATACTCTGTGTCGCTCTTTATTTTAAAAAATAAAATACAGCATTTCGTAAGTTACCATATTGTGAATGTTATGTTTGTATAAATTGTAATTTGCAGGTCTTTATTAATAAATGTCTACGACGAATTGTTCGTATTTTCTGGCCCAACATCATCAGAAACAAAGATTAACCATACATGACGGAACAAAAAAAAGGTAGAACATCAAATAAAGTCCAGAAAGTGGGGTTGGATTGGTCACACACTCAGAAAACATAATTTCAGTATTGCAAAGATTGTCCTAGGGTGGAATCCCCAAGAAAGAAGAAAAAGAGGTCGC
>NC_092803.1:101474766-101569766 GCF_040954645.1 Diabrotica undecimpunctata
TCCGGGATAGGCTCGTCAGGAGAAAAAACAGTCAACTGGAGTATGAAACTTATAATCGAAACTCATTACGAAAGTGACTTCGAGATGGAAATAGAAGCACTAGTACTACCGAAGATAACAAGGAATTTACCGGAACAGGATATAATTCTACCGGACTATAACGAGAAAAATGCAATACTGGCAGATCCAAGATATTACAAGGTAGGGAAGATAGACTTACTACTAGGAGTAAAAGAATACAGTTACATATTGACAGAAGGGATGCACAGAATAAGTAATGGACTCCTGAGTCAAAACACCAAACTAGGATGGATAGTTTCGGGAATAGCACGAGAAAGGGAGAGTATAAAAGCAGAAGTTGCTGTATGATATCAAGACAAGAAATGGACGTACAAATAAAGAACTTCTGGGAATTAGAAGAAGTAAATCAGGACACAAGTTTCTCAGTGGAAGAACAAGAATGTGAAGAACTGTATCGACAGACTGTAAAAAGGAATGAAGATGGGAGATACGAAGTAAAAATTCCGTTTAGGGAAGACGTCGCAAAGTTAGGAGAATCTAAATAGCAAGCATTCGCCAGATTGATGCAACTAGAAAGGAAGTTTGCAAAAGACAAACAGTTAGAAGCGAATTACAGACAATTCATGGAAGATTATAAAAACCAAGGTCATATGGTAATAGCAGAAAACCAGGGAGATGGGTACTACTTACCTCATCATCCAGTGAGAAAAGAGGACAGTACTACAACGAAAATAAGAGCCGTGTTTGATGCATCAAGCAAAAGCTCATCGGCAGTAAGCCTGAATGATATTATGCACACAGGGCCGAAATTACAACAAGATTTGACAAATATACTATTACGATGGAGATCCAATAAGGTAGCATACTCAGCGGATCTGGAAAAAATGTTTAGACAAATCAGAATGGCAGAAGAAGACCAAAAATATCATAAAATGTTGTGGAGAAAGGACACAAAGGACCACATACAAGAGTATAACTTAAAGACGGTGACATACGGCACGGCCGCAGCACCCTTTTTAGCGTTAAGAACAATACAACTGTTGGAACTTTGATTGATCTCCAACAATTGTTCGGGAGAAAGCTTATTAAATTCCTTTCCCCGTGCGTGTACAGTACCAAATATTTTAGGACCATGGACTGTACAAGAGTTTCCTTCGATATAGATAAGCAGACTTCACGGCGATGGTTCAGTATGTGTTTGGTTTTATAGGGGTTTGTACTTAGAGAAAAATAAGCGTAATTAATCGATACTACACATTTAATAACGAGAAAATATTTACAAAGGCACTATTACTAAATAAAGAGTTCGCTTTAACAAATTGTTCATTTTTATACCGGCGTTTTAGGGGCGCGCGACTATAGAGAAAACTAAATGCACTTTTTTCACCGCACTTTTGACAGTCTGTCAAAATACAGTCTGTCACATAAGATAAAATTCAACATTTGTGGAAACGAAAAATAAACTGAAATTAATATAAAATGTTGTTTTTACAACATACTCGCCCCCGTTGAAGCGCTGGCTTTAACACAAATAAACAGATTATATTATGCCAAGAGAGCATGCGGAAGAAAAAATACATTACAATTATCATCTTATACTAACTTAAATTAAATCGTCATTGGGTAGAGGAAACAATTTTGTAATAGAGCGCTTGAAGACTCCATCTTTAGTTTTCACCGAGGCAATTCTTACTCTCCCATCTTTTCCGGGAAAGACCTCAATAACTCTTGCTAGTACCCAATGAAGAGGAGGAGTGTTGTCTTCAATCAGCAACACGAGATCGTTAGGTTCTAGGTTTTTATGAGGGAGAAACCATTTAGGGCGATTTTGAAGTCTATTCAAATAGTCGATAGACCATTTTTTCCAAAACACTTGTTGGAGTTTGGACAAATGTTGCCATAAATTCAATCTGTTTTCAGGAATGTGGATCACATCTTTTTCAGGAAAGGACGTAAGAGATTGTCCAATCAAGAACTGTCCAGGAGTAAGATACGTAAAATCGGAGGGGTCATTTGAAAGGGAGCAAAGAGGCCGGGAGTTGAGCACAGCTTCAATTTGACCGAGAACTGTAGTGAATTCTTCGAACGTAAGCTTAACATTGCCAAGGAGCCTACGCATATGATGCTTTGCGCTCTTTATAGCACTTTCCCAAATACCACCATGGTGAGGGGCTCGAGGAACTATAGTTTTCCAGCGAATATGAGATGAGGCCAAAAATTCCTTAATAGAACGAGAGCTTTCCTTTTCCTTGAAAAATTTATAGAGTTCAAACAGCTGGTTGCGAGCACCAAGAAAGTTCGTGGCGTTGTCACTAAATATTGTTTGAGGGAGGCCTCTACGGCTAATAAAGCGTTTTAGAGCGAGAAGAAACGTCTCCGTAGAGAGGCCGGAAACGACTTCAATATGAACAGCTCGAGTCGACAAGCAAACGAAAAGAGCAATATACGATTTTAATAAAGGAGCCTTACGAAGGTTGGAAGACTTTATCTGAAAGGGGCCGCCAAAATCTAATCCGACGTGAGAGAACACTCGAGAGGAGTTTAAACGTTCTTTTGGTAGATCTGCCATGATCTGGGTAGCGGGTTTGGCACGAAACTTAAAACAAACCATACATTGGTGAGTGACCTTCTTGACTTCTCGTAGTCCATTTAAAGGCCAATATTTGAGACGAATTTGTGACAAAGTATTTTGAGGACCTGAGTGACAGAGTCTGACATGTTCTCTGTGGAGGATAAGACGAACTACACGATTTTTTGAGGGGAGGAGAAGAGGGTATCTTTGATCAAAGGTAACGTCTGAGTTTCTGAGGCGACCTCCCACCCGGAGCATTTCATTCTCATCCAAAAAGGGATTTAGGGGTAAAAGACACTTATTAGATAGAGTTTTACCTTTCTTAAGCTCAGAAATCTCACTCGAGAAGTTGGAATACTGAAGCATCTTAATAATCTTAAGTTCAGCGTTTTGAAATTCGCTGACTTCAAGGGTATTAGTTAACTTGCGAGAAAGCGGTTTAGCATTATTAGCAAATCTAAACATATAGGCTAAAGTTCTTACAAACTTTGAAAAATTGGAGAACCTATCAGAAAGTGAGGTGAAGAAATCTATTTGATCATTTCGAGCGTGGAGAATGATTTTCCTTTCTTCAGGCAACTTGAAAGTATACCCCTTTGGGTTGTATTTCAATAAATCCAACCGAAGTTGATTTAAAAATGGAGGACCATGAAACCATAAGGACGAATTTATTAATTCAGAGGGTAGCATTCCTCGGGAGAGTATGTCGGCAGGATTCTCTTTGGATCGTACGTGCCTCCAGTGAGCATTAGGAGAATTATCTAAAATTTGTGCAACCCTATTTGCTACAAATTGGGTCCAACGAGAAGGATGTGAACGAAGCCAAGCGAGAACAATTTCTGAATCCGACCACATATTTATAGAGTCTAATTGAGATAACTTTTCTTTAACAATATTAGCAATCTTTGCTGTGAGTTTACTACACAATAGAGCACCCATGAGTTCCAATCTTGGAAGGGTCAAGAGTTTTAACGGAGCAACGCGACTCTTAGATGCTAGAAGGGAACAAGACACCTGTTCTGATTTATAGGTCACACGTAAGTAGATACAAGCTCCATAAGCCTTTAAACTTGCATCTGAGAATGAGTGAATCTCAACACCAGTGATTTCTTGACTTAAAAAGAGACATCTAGGTATACTTAAGTCCTTAAAATGAGAGAGACTGCTAATAAAACTTAGCCATTCATGTAACGTATCTGCGTCAATGGTATCGTTCCAACTGATTTTGGAAATCCAAATCTTTTGCATTATAAGCTTAGCGACAACTGTAACGGGATTAATAAGACCTTGAGAATCAAATATTTGGGCAATCATTGACAGTACTTCTCTCTTAGTGTATGAGTTCTTTAGGGTGAAATCTGGAAGAGAGATTGAAAACGTGTCAAGAACAGGATTCCAGCATAAACCTAAAACCTTATTAGAGCAATTATCTGGAGCTATGACATAAGAAGAGTTTGAAGAGAGAGAAGAAATGTTTTTTAGAAACGAGTCCGAGTTAGAACACCATTTATGTAGAGAAACACATGCTGTTCCAAGTAAACTAGTTAATTCCTTGTAAGCTTTGAGGAGAGTTTGCTCATCATTAGCACCGTAGAGAATGTCATCAATATAACAATTATTTTGAAGAGCGTCACTGGCCAGGGGATATTTAGTTTGATGAGTATTTGCCAGTTCCATTAAACAGCGAGTACTCTGAAAACTGGCGCTTTTAGTTCCATATGTAACTGTTTGCAATTCCAGGCACTCAATATCTTTTTCCGGGGAGTCACGCCAAAGTATGTTTAACAGAAAGGTTTGATCAGGATTGATTTTAACCTGTCTGTACATCTTTTGTATATCAGTTGTGAAAACAAAGGAATATAATCGAAAGCGTAGCAAAATATCAAAAAGTTCCGGTTGAAGAGTGGGACCTTTGAGTAGGATATCATTTAACGAGTAACTACTAGAGCTTTTCATCGAACCATCGAAAACAACCCTAAGTTTTGTTGTTAAGGATTCTTCCTTTACTACACAGTGATGCGGGAGAAAATATTTATTTTCTAAATTTTCATTAGTAAGAGAGAGAGGGACTATTCTAGCATGTTCGAGAAAAAGATATTCACTAATGAACGACTTATATTGAGCGTATGTATTTTCATTTTTTAAGAGCCTATTTTCTAAATTAATAAATCTCTTTAAAGCTACTTTAAAAGATTCACCTAATTTTTTATGCGCATTTTCGCAGACAAGTGGTAGGTTTACTTGAAAACGACCCGAAGGTAAAATACGAGTGGTTTTATTAAATATTTGTTCAGCCAATTCCTCATCGGGGGTTAATTTACTAACGTGGGGAACTTCTTCAATTTCGAAAAATTGTTGTATCAATTTATCTAAATTATTCTCTTCGGATTTGAACTGAACAAAGAGAGAAACATTTTACTGAGAAATAGCCAAGTTTGAACTCCGATGAAAGACATGAGGGGGAATAGTACCAAAAATAACATAACCTAAGTGGGTATTCTGAAGAATGGGAAGATTCTTTCCTAAACGAATGAATCCATCAGTCAATAATTCGCTATAGATGTCGCCAGCTAGAAGCAAATCAATTTTACCGGGAACAGAGTACGAGGGATCTGCGAGAGTGAGATTAGGTGGAACATTTATTTTGCTTCTATCTAGGGTAGCTTTAGGAAGCCTACAGGTTATACTATCAAGTACAGCAAAAGAAGTTTTGAAACTTCTATCCTTCACATTATAGGGAAAAAATTCTATGTTAATCATTTGATTTGACATTGAGGTGTTTTCGGATATGGTTGATATCTGTAACTGTTTAAAATAAGGGGTGAGGTTTAACTTCTCAACCAAATCACGAGAAATGAACGAATGTTGACTCCCATTATCTAGGAGCGCCCTGGCATGCATAGGTCTGCCATCTTTAGAATACACTGTCACTAAAGCGGTAGCCAACAATACATCAGTTTTAACTGATAAAGCAGAGAGAGAAGTGGCTGTATGAGAATCTGCAGTATTTTGTACTTCTAAAGGAGGTTTGAACGAACTGGTAGAAGCTTCGTTTTGGGCATGAGCATTATAAGAGGGCGGAGTAGATGTGTAAGCAACACGACTGGAAGAGCCTTGAGAATGTTTGGGAGCTTGAGCGTTGCGATCAATAGAGAAATATTGCCTATTCGTGTTCCTAGAGGAAGAGACATTTTCAGAGGTACTATGCAAGAGCGAGTGATGTCTTTTCTTACATATACTACATGAGCGTGAAGAGTTGCAATCTTGAGAAAAATGTTTATTACCCAAACAATTCCAACAAAGTTTCTTACCTTTTACAAAATTAAATCTTTCCTGTAAAGAGAGACATTTAAAATCATTACACTGATAAATTTTATGAGAATTACTTTTACAACATATACAATTAGTATCCGAAAACGAGTTTGTTTGTAAATTAACTGATGAAAACAAAGATGTTTTTAATTGAGGTTTATTAAATTTTTTATCATTATCAGAAACGTTTAATTTTTCTTGTATATCACATTTTTTCTCGAGAAAACTAAAAAACTGTGAGAGAGTAGGTAAAGCCTTTGAATCTATTTCATACTCAAATGACCTATGCGTCGCGAAATCTAATTTTTGTGAAAATACTTCGATCAATAGTAAATCCCAATGTTCGATAGGTACAGACATATTTTTAAGAGCAAGTAAAGTTTGTTTACAAAGAGTTAAAAATTCTCGTAATGATTTTGCGTTACTTTTAGCTAAAGATGGAGCCTTTAACAATTTTTGGATGTGTAAACTAATCACACGCGATTTATTTTCGTATCTATTCTTAAGCGTGTCCAAAGCGATCCGGAAATTTTCTTCTACAACTTCTATATTTTCTATCAAATGTAAAGGTTCATTTTTTAAGAAAGATTTCAGATATATAAATTTTTGCACATTGTTTAGCTCCACATTATTGATTATTAGCGTTTCAAATAGCTGATAAAACGCGTTCCAATCGGCGAAGTTTCCTGAGAATACCTGCATCGTAATTTCCGGCAACCTAACCTTAGCAGTGGCTACAGTTGGTGGAGTATCGTTTGAGATGAGCGAGTGGGAGGGTAACTTTAAAGCTTCCATCTTATGCTGCAGTCCAGCTAGTGTAGAAAAGTATTTTTCCTCCATCAGTACCCTGTCTTCTGTTTCAGAATCGGTTTCATCGATTTCTTCAATCTGATCCATCACGTCTTCATATTTCAGATAACATGTTTTCAATTCGGTGTGTCTGAGTTGAAACTGGAGACCGTCAGTTTCTGCATCTGCGTTTTCTAGTAACCAGTTCGCTATTCTGGTAATCTTGGCCTTCAGTGGTTTTCTCTTCTTCTTGAGATCTTCCATTTTGACTTTAACAAAAGGTACTACTACAAAAACAAATGCCTAAGGCCGTGCAAACACCGAATTCTTTAGAGAAATTAATGTTTATATTATATACTAATATCTGTATCACACGGCGAAAATAGAGTCAATAATGTTTATATTATAATAACCTGTAGAGCACACAACGAGAATAGAGTCAATAATGTTTATATCATATAATAACATGTGTAGCACACGGCGAGAGAGTTTATAGTTTATTAAAACGCGATAAATGTCTTAAATTACACTGAGAGTTTACTTTTCAACTAAATTTTTCGCACACGCGGTAAATGTCTACAAATGTCTACTAATAAATTTTTTAAAGAGATAGTCTTTTTGAAAAGCGGTTCACTTTGTGCATAAGCGAAATTATAATATGGAAAAATCTCACCCAATTTGTCCAGTAGTTTACAGCAACAGGCACAAACACCAGATAAAATTCACTTCTGTCCTTTTGTTTTAGAGTTTATCGCGACACATTAGTCTTTTCGAGGGTCTTTTAATCACATTTATATAAATATGCAAACCTAAGAGTAAAGTACAAATAACGCGATCACCAAACACAAAATCCGGCTCGAAGGACCAAAAATAATGTTGGAACTTTGATTGATCTCCAACAATTGTTCGGGAGAAAGCTTATTAAATTCCTTTCCCCGTGCGTGTACAGTACCAAATATTTTAGGACCATGGACTGTACAAGAGTTTCCTTCGATATAGATAAGCAGACTTCACGGCGATGGTTCAGTATGTGTTTGGTTTTATAGGGGTTTGTACTTAGAGAAAAATAAGCGTAATTAATCGATACTACACATTTAATAACGAGAAAATATTTACAAAGGCACTATTACTAAATAAAGAGTTCGCTTTAACAAATTGTTCATTTTTATACCGGCGTTTTAGGGGCGCGCGACTATAGAGAAAACTAAATGCACTTTTTTCACCGCACTTTTGACAGTCTGTCAAAATACAGTCTGTCACATAAGATAAAATTCAACATTTGTGGAAACGAAAAATAAACTGAAATTAATATAAAATGTTGTTTTTACAACAACAACAATTACAAGAAGACGAAGGAGCGAGGTACCCGTTGGCATCGAAAATTGTAAAAGAAAACATGTATGTAGACGATATACTAGGAGGAGCTGAGACAGTGCAGGAAGCAGAAACAGCCCAAAAGGAATTAATACAACTGTTCAGAAAAGGAGGTTTCATTCTTAGAAAATGGTTGAGAAACGAAGAAAAAATAATGGAGAACGTACCGGAGGATATGAGGAACGTAGACTCCAAGGCATTCAAACAAGAAGAAGTACGGAAAACGTTAGGAATACACTGGTCACCTAAAGAGGATATAATCACATTCAAAATAAGGATAACGACGGCAAAGAAAATAACGAAAAGACACGTACTGTCAGAAGTAGCAAAACTATACGACCCACTGGGATGGATAGCACCTGTAGTAATTCAGGCGAAAATGTTCATACAGGAATTATGGGAGCAAAAGACCAGTTGGGATAAAGAATTAACTAGCAACCAACAAAGCAGGTGGAATACATACCAGGCGCAATTAGTAAATCTGGAGAAAATAACATTGCCCACGTGAAACAACTTAAGCAAGATAAACAGAGTAGAACTACATGGATTTGCAGATGCGTCTATGAAAGGATATGGAGCGGTAATCTACTCAAGGGTATTAGGCCCAGAAATTAAAACGAATCTAATGATAGCAAAATCGAAAGTCGCACCATTGAAAGGGAAAAAGACGTTACCGAGGCTCGAGCTGTGTGCCGCGGTACTACTAGCAAATTTAATGAAGAAAACCCTACAAGCATTGAACAGGGAAAACATTGAGGTATATGCATGGTCGGACTCAACGATAACCCTGGCTTGGATAAAGGGATCATCAAAAAGGTGGAAAATGTTCGTCGCCAACAGAGTAGAGGAAATAAGAGGCGTTATAGGACCGAAAAATTGGCATAAGGTAGATACAAAGGAAAATCCAGCGGACATCCTCTCACGTGGAAGTACCGCATCAGAATTATTAGAAGCAGAGCTATGGTGGAAGGGACCAACTTGGCTGACTAGTAACAAAACTTTAACGCAGGAATCAGAAGAAATACCAGAGACAAATGAGGAGGAAGTCAAAACGAAAATAACGGTGCACACGACAACGATAAAGGAGGACATATGCGAGAGATTCTCAAATTTAGAAAGAATGAGAAGAGTACTTTCATACTGTAGGAGATTTGCAGACAAATGCAGAAAAAAGAAGGACAATGGATAAAGTCAGCTTACAGTCCAAGAATTAGAGGAAACGCTATTAAAGGTGATAAAGCACACACAGCACGCCTACTTCAAACAAGAAATAAATAAGCTGGAGAAGAAACAGCAATTAGACAAGAAAAATAAATTAGCGTCATTGGTACCATTCCTGGATAGACAAGGAATTCTAAGAGTCACCGGAAGACTGAGACACACGAATCTAAAGTACGGAGAAAAACATCCGATAATTTTGCCAAAGGATAGTGCATTAACAAAGTTACTTATAACAGATAGTCACGCAAGAAATCTACATAGCGGATTACAACAAACACTACAGTACATAAAAAGGAAATACTGGATAATCAACGGCAGAAGAACCGTGAAAGATCATCTAGCAAAATGTTTAAGGTGCAGGAGGTATAAAAGCCAAGCAGCACAACAATTAATGGGAGATCTACCGAAAGACAGAGTGAACCCGAGTCATCCCTTTACTAGCACAGGGATAGATTATGCCGGGCCAATAAAAATAAGTACCACGAGAGGCAGAGGACAGAGGAGCTATAAGGGCTACATCTCAGTATTTGTGTGTCTGTCAACGAAGGCAGTACACCTTGAGGTAGTAAGCGATATGTCTACGGATGCATTCATCGCAGCGTTCAAGAGATTTACGGCACGCAGAGGACAGTGCAACAACGTATACAGCGATAACGGAACCACATTCGTAGGAACAGCAAATTTGTTGAAAAAAGAAAATCAAAAAATAGATGACGAGATAAAACAAGGATTACTGGCACTAGGTACCCAGTGGCATGTCATACCTGCATATGCACCACATTTCGGAGGATTATGGGAGAGCGCAGTGCGAATAATGAAATATCACTTGAAAAGAATCATCGGGGAAACAGTTCTAACATATGAAGAATTGAGTACGGTGCTGGCACAAATAGAAGCATGTATGAACTCGAGACCATTATGTGAGTCATCAGAAGACCCTGAAGGAAAAATAGCCCTGACACCAGCTCACTTCCTTATAGGGAGAGAAATTATATCACCAAATCGGGAAGAAGAGCTTACGACTTATTTGAAGATGCCGACGAGGTGGAGATTAGTGGAGAAAATAAAAAGAGACTTCTGGAAAATTTGGAAACAGGAATACCTGCACCAATTACAACAGAGAAATAGATGGCATAAGGCGCACCCTAACATAAAAGAAGAAGAAATAGTTATAATTAAAGAAGAGGATACACCTCCAGGCAGATAGCCATTAGCAAGGGTAACAGAAACACACCCTGGAGCGGAGGGATTAACCAGAGTAGTAACAGTGAGAAAGACAAACGGGAAACTGACTAAAAGACCCATACATAAGCTAATACGACTAGAAGAAGAGAAACAGGAAAAGCCGAAGAAGGCAGCAGCACTAAAATGGAAGAAAATACTAGTAGCTATAATGTTTTTAACGATGTTAAAACCCATAAAGGCAGAACGGTATAAAATATATAATCCGGTACCAGGATTTTTCACAGAAGACCTTGGAGAGGTCGTCATAGACCGGGGAACATTTCGAATAAAGGTGTTACTCGAAAAAGGAAGAATTCGAACAGAGCACCAACTAATAGGAAATATGATACAAGGCGTACGAGAACTGTGTCATGAGATAAAAATCGTGAATTGTAAGGATATAATAGAGAAGTTAGAGGCAGGACAAAGAAAGGCGGAGTCAGTAAGCGAGGGGTTGACAGTAGAAATAAAAGGAAGGGAAAGAAGAGGAATATTAGGAACAATATTAACCTCAGTATTTGGAGTCAATGACGAAGCCTACAGTAACATTGAAGCATTAGATAATAACCAAAAGGAGCTAATAAAGGGATCACAGCACCAGGCGAAGATAATGTTAGAAACAATAACATCAATCAATCACACAGAGAACAGGATAAACAAGCAAATGAACAAGTTTAACAAAGCACTAATCACAGGTCTACAAGAAATATCTAAAGGACTTAACGAAGTAAAAGACAAAGCACAAAAACTAGAAACCGAATATAGCACGTTACGAATACAAACGATAGCATTACAAGTTATGGACTTCATAAACGAATATACTCAATTTTACGAGGGAATATTAAACCTTCACTATAACCACGGACACTTCATTGATATAGTGAAACCGGGTGAAATAACCAAATTAATAGGGAAAGCAGGGCAGATACTGCCTCAAGGGGTCGAAATACGACGACAACCCATTATAGAAACAGAAGTCAGTCATGACGACAGATATATAACAGTCATCGGCTACTTCATAGTGACAGGGAAAAATAAGTACAGCATGCTCAAAGTCACGGCCATACCACTTAACGTTGAGGGGTCGGTGTTGCGCACATTTGTCGCCCCAAGGAATCTACTGGTCGTAGATTATAACACACTGCACTACTTCGAATTGACCGCGGAAGATAGAGAAAGATGCTTACTGTTGACAAAGGCGCAGATAGCGTGCTTACCAACGGCTATAAGAAACATGGATACCCAACCAAACTGCATACTTGAAGAAATTTATGAGCGATCTAAGAATAGCACATGTCCAGTGGTAGCCAGGACAATACAGACAGCTCAATGGAGTAAGATGGGTACTCCCAACCTCTGGCTAGTTATCACGCCAGTCACGATACACATATCCATTATTTGCGATGGAAATCGGAACGAAAGAGTACTGGAACGAGTCACATTCCTGAAGCTTACACCCAAATGTATCGCCCAAACGAAAAATATTACATTACTCCCCACTAGCAGTGGGGTGGACAGAGCAGTGACGAGTTACCTGAAGTCGCCAATCACTGCCGTGGCCCAACTGGTGGCGAGGACACCCCGCAAGTTTAACACGCCTCTAAACACCTACCTTGACATACCAGGAGGAGAGCTACGTCATGTGTTACTTGAGGAGGAGAGTCTGGAACAAGAAATGACGCATACGCAGTGGCGATCGATTCACGAATCTAATTGGCATTATTTTGTGACCACCGGGATCATTACTATAATGGTAATAATTGGGATACTCACGTTATGGAAGTACCGTCCTTTTGCACGACTATGTCGTTCAGGAAATCCACAAACTCAGACTAACGAACAGGAAGTACCTGTATTAGTTAGTAATCGGCACAACAATGTACCGTCGACTTCCCAAGTTGACATCCCACTTTCCACATTTTCATCCAATTGCCCTAATTTTAATCTAGAGATAGAGTCGGACATTGATAGCTAGGGTACGGTTGGAAGATTGTTGATTATTCTTAAACTATTTATAATTTATCATGTTTGAATTTTACTATGTTATGTAATACTTATATGTAAACTTTGAGTATTGACACTTGGGCCAGATTGCCCGATTCCGCAGTATGTCCAATATCAAATCTTTAGAATTCATATCCGAAATTGGACAGTATAATTTTATCACCCAGTAGACCGAATGAATCTATTTGTTATTAAATACACACACGTAGTTAATTAGGTTACATACACATTTGGTCAATTATCAATAATAATTTGGACATCAGTCAAAAGTGCTGACAAAGGTAAACTATTTACATAAATTAAATACACATGTCACGCGAGGTACGCGAAAATATTGACCCAATTAAAGTTTATATAAAACTAAGATCTCTTGCCTAGAGAGGCATTCAATCAATATTCACTCAACGAACTTGATAGTCCTCAACGATCAACTTCATGAGTCTCTACTCAAAGTAATCCCGGGTCTACACCCATAGTGTACGTCTCTACAATAAACTCTGCTACTATTATTTGGTGTTTCCATTACAACTGAACGAACATCTTCACTGAGCCAACGAAGGGGATTTGTTCAAGGCTTCCTGTCATAGATAATTATATATGATTTTTAAATTAAAATAGTAATTTTAACTTTTTTGCTAAAATTGACTAACAACGTAAGATCTCTTGGGCAATATTGGAAATTTTAAGTGTTATTGCTTTGAGTTTTATCTTTCTATGTTAGTTTTTCTTAGTTTATTATATTTCACAACATAACATATAACATTATCAAACAGTTTTGTCTCAAGTGAACCCTTTTGCGGAAGCGAAATCTAAGAATTTTCACGGATTTTGATAAAAAATTATTTTTTAAAAGGGTAAAGAGGCTTTGCAGCATTACAAGAACTGAAGGAGCTTATAGGCAGTAATAAAGGGTACCTCCATGTAAATACAATATTGGTTGAAATTGATGACCCCGATAAGATTATAAAATGATTCAACATTGTGAAGTTAATGAATACATATTTAAATAAAACTATAACTCTATTCTTTTTAATAAAAAGAATAATAACGTACATCTTCGCTTCCAAAGTGTAAAAATTTTAATTTTCTTTTATTTTATATATCTTGTACAAACTTACTCAACAGAAACAGTGCCTTCAGTTCTTAATTCTTGATGCTAAAAACATATACTGCAACAGTTAAGGAAGAGATTTGTGAGATGAATAAAAAAAAGATCTGAAGCCACTGCCTTATTGATTATAAGTTTATCCAAGTTATATAAAATCTAACAAAACTGATCATTTGATTTTTTTTTCAACGTTGCTTTAATAAAAAAAAGTAGTAAATGATTACTTGGTTAGTTTTCTTAAAAAGATTAAACTATTAATTGAATTCTTTTGAAAATATTAAATCAATCATGAAATTCTTTTTTAATTTGCTTTATATCAAAATAGATTTTATTTATCGTTTAATTCTCTCAAAAATCTTAAATTAATAATCTTTATATTTTAAAAAGATTTAATCAACTATTTAATTCTTTTTCAATTCGCTTTAACCTAAAAAATAATAGTGATCATTCAATTCTTTTTAAAAAATGTTATCAACTGTTTAATTACTTTTTATTGACCAAAAAAGAATTAAATGACAATCTAAATTATTTTAAAAGAATTAAATGATCACTTAAATCTTTTTTGCGTAAGAAATAGCTATTATTCGTTGACTGTGTTGATCAAGATTTTAGAATTTTAATTATTATATTTTTATATCTTTTTTAATTCCTACTTATATTTCGGATGCCCTAATATATTTTTATTTTTTTTTCAGTTATCTGTTAATCATGGATGACGAAACTGATCAATGTAGCGTTTGCTTGAGATTTTCTTTAAGTAGAAAACCAGATCAGATTAAAGTCATCAATTCTAATAGTGAAGCTGAAGCCGTTCTTGAGGAGTTGAATGTACAAGATGTTCATATTGGTTTTAAATTGTGTGGTCAATGTAGACGACTTGTTTTTTTTGGCACAAAAAAAACCGTAGCGGAAGTAGAATCTACGCCTAGTAGTCAAAGTCAACCAATGAGTTCTCACTCAAGCACGGAAATGCCCAGCTCTCAGAGTTCACGTGAAATTTTTGAACCAGTGTTAAATCCCCCTGCAGTAGTAAAAACCACCATCAAGCTGCCTCTACAAAGAACTTTCAGTTCCCATAGAACGTGCTGCGTTTGCAGAAATTCAAATAACTTGATAGTTGTACCATTAGGTGCAAGATTGCAGTGTTTCAAAAGCGTGAGAATTTTCATTCCAAGTGGCAATCGGGTTTGTAATGAGCATTTATTTAAAAAACGATTTTTTGATGATGACTTAAAAAGGATTAAGGTATACAGTAATACTAGTTTTTTGAATGCAAATAAAATATATTTATTTTTAAATAAAATATCAGACGCAGCTTCAGAAACTTTTTTAGATAAAATAAAATATTTCGAGCTTAGCGAAATACAGTTATTTACTTTCACCAGTCTTTCGGCTGATCAATTGCAGCAGTTGAAGGAATTGTTATTAGTGTCCATGAGAACATCACGTTGTAGAGACGTGACACATCTCTGGTTATATTTTTATTTAAATTACGCACTGGTTCATCGAATAATTTTATTTCATCAGTATTTGAAATAGAAAATGATATAAAAATTTCAGATTTTTGTGAATCAGTAATCCATTCCTTTGAAAAAGATGTTTTACTTGCTTTGGTTTTTGATGGAACATACTTACATCACCAAAAGAGTCAAAATAACGATTATCAGCGAAAGTCGTATTCAGAAAAAAAAACCCTTGCTCAAAGCTTTTAGTATTTGTACTACAGATAAATACGTTGTAGATCTCCATGGTCCATTTTATGCCACTGAAAATGATGCAACTATCATGAAAAAAGTAATGGATGATCCAAATGGTATAAAATCTATCATGAGGAAAGGAGATGTGTGTATGTGTATGTGAGATAAAGGTTTTAGGGATGTTGTAACTTACTTAGAAAGCCTTGGCTTTAAGATTCTTATGCCTGCCTTAAAAGAAAAAAGATTCAATTTGAATTCTTGGCAAAAAATGTAAGCTTCTTCATCAACAATTAGATGATAAACTTATATCAAAAGCTGGTGCATATTGTAAAATAGCATGTTTTATTAATAATTTATTTGGTAAGTGATTGAATAGTGATCAAAATGATGATGGGTTACAGGATATAATAACCGAAAGAATGTTAAAATCTAATCAAGGTGAGTAAACTTTAGCATTAGAAGCTAAGACAGTCAGGTGGTCAAGACGCCCTACTACAACGACCAAGCTGATATCGCAAGAAATCATTAACTTTCCAGAGATGACTGAAAGGGACCTTAATTTTTTTTTTTTTTTTTTTTTTTCGGGAACCTATCAGTTAGGTCAAGCCATTTGCTATTTAGCTGAGTTGATGGATGATAGGAATAACATCAATTTGAAGTATATTACAATGAAACCAAATATGATTAAAGTACTGATAAGATCCAGGCATATAAGCAGTAAGAAATATAAATGCTACATTGAGTATAAACCTGATTTAATTGGATATAAAGTCATAGATGAGAATAATGATGAGGACTAAAATGTAATTGAATGTTTAATTTGTTAATTTAAATAACCTGTAGCGACAAGCTAATCCCGCCGTTCTGGGCCAGCGATCCCCAAATTTTTTTTGCAACTAAAAAACCAATTTGCACTAGCAAACATTACAAGTAACGCAACAAAATTCAATTATATAGTTGCCAATCTAAAAACGGCATACATACTCGAAATTAGAGATATCATTCTATCACCACCAGTTACAGACACGTATGTAAAGTTAAAATCAGAATTAATTAAGAGACTCAGTGCATCACAACAACAAAAAATTAAAAGACTACTCGAGCATGAACAATTAGGCGATCGAAGACCTTCTCAATTCTTACGACATTTACAGTTATTGGCAGGCACAACTGTACCAGATAATAGTATAAGATCTCTGTGGTTAGGTAGACTGCCATCCTCTACACAGGCTATTTTAGCTACCCAGTCAAACGCTAATTTAGACACAGTTGATGAGCTAGCAGATACAGTTTTCGAAGCCGTAGCTCCTAGAACACAAATTTCGGAAACGGCCACTGCTCTTGAAAGCACCATCGAAAAATTAACAGCCGCATTAGATGAAATAAAATATCAGCTAGCTAACATCGCGACTGCTTAACCACAAACTAATACATACCGTCGTAACCGCAGCACCTCAAGAGGAACACCATACCATAGAAACAGAAGCCACAGTAGGGAACATAATAGTGACATAATATGTTGGTATCACTACCGTTTTGGTGATAGGGCTCAAAAGGGCACACCTCTATGCAAGCACCAGAAAAACTACACGGACTATCGATAAGTGCGGCATCCGATCCAAGCCCAAAGTCTCGCCGCCTTTTCGTAACAGACTTTAAAACTAAAAAACAATTTTTAATCGACAACGGGGCAGATTTCGCGCGCTAAAAGACTACATGAACTATACGCCGCTAATGACACTATGATCGTAACATACGGTTATGTTAAATTAACATTAAATATTGGATTAAGGCGTGATTTTACATGGCGTTTCGTAGTGGCGGACATTTGAAAGCCTATTATAGGAGCTGATTTTTTATCACATTTCGCTCTCCTAGTAGACATTGCTAACCAGTGCTTAATAGACAGTACTACAACTCTTCGAACGAAGGGACTCGTTAAATATTGTTTCAATAGCAGCGTAAAGACAATCGCGAAAGTGTCGCGTTACCATATGCTGTTAGCTCAGTTTCCGGAAATCACGCGACCCGCCGGTATTCTGAAAGACATTCAACATCAAACCAAGCACCACATTGATACCACACAAGGTCCAACCGTTTTCTCTAAGCCTCGACGATTAGCACCTAACAAATTGCAATGAGCTAAAAAAGAAGTTAAAAATCTTCTTCGGCTAGGCAACATAAGACCACCAAAAAGTAGCTGGTCTGCACCACTACATATGATCCCGAAGAAAGGTAAGGAATGGAGACCCTGTGGAGATTATCGACGTCTAAACCAAAGGATTATTCCAAATCGATATCCAATTCCACACATCGAAGACTTTGGTCAGTCGCTAACTGGTAAGATCATTTTCTCTACAATAGATTTAGTTAGAGCATACAACCAGATACCAGTAGCCACCGAAGATATACCAAAAATTTCTGTTACCACACCATTTGGACTGTACGAATATTTATATATGCTTTTTGGTTTAAGAAACGCAGGACAGACCTTCCAGCGTTTCATAGATGAAATTTTACATGGTTTTGATTTCGCCTACGCCTACATCGATGACATTCTCATTGCATCAGAATCTGAAGAGCAACATATATCGCATTTAAAAGAAATGATCAAAAGGCTTAAGCAATTTGGCGTTGTGATTAATCCAGCAAAGTGTCAGTTCGGCAAAAGCGAGACTACATTTTTGGGATATACAGTTTCAACAGCAGGAGTCAAATATCCCCAAGAAAAAGTAGCAGCCGCAAGGTTCATACACAATGCAGCTGAGCTTCAAGCACAACTACATGATACCCTAAAAGGAAATGTAAAAGGAAAAGCACCAATTGAATGGTTCACAGCCACAGCGGATCCAAAACTTTGAGGACTGCAAAAGTAGTTTAGCCAACGCTGCTTTACTGGGCCACCCTGTAAACGATGGTGATATCTTAATCACTTGTGATGCTTCCAATTTTTGTGCTGGAGCTCTATTATAACAAAAAACGGATACAGGTTTAGCTTTCTTTTCCAAAAAATTCTCACCTAGTGAATAGAAAATACAAATAGTGCACACGACAGAAAATTATTGGCTGTATATTTAGCTATAAAACATTTTAGACATATGATCGAAGGCAAAGACATAGCCATATACACTGATCACAAAGCAATCACTTTCGCCTTTACACAGAATCTAGACCAATGCAGTCCTAGACAATTTCGATATTTAGATTTTATAGGAAAGTTTTGCACCAAAATTCAGCACATCTCTGGATTAACAAATATTGTAGGAAATTTAAATATCTCGAGTCGATAGCATCAAGAAAGATATCGACATCATAGACTTAGCTCTCGCACTAGAAACAGATCCGGAACTAAAAACGTACTTAAGAGAGAAAACATCGTTGCAATTAAAGAAAATACGGTTTCCGGGACAAAACGTTAGTTTGTACTGTGACGTTTTTTCTACGTTTTATTAAATTTTAATATTTTTATTTTGGTTTCCGTGTTAAATAAGTTTATCACACACGCATCCACACAACTACGGAACAAACCTATTGTATAACAATTTCATAATAATAAATATTATTGTAAACAAATATTTTATATATGTCCTCGTTTATATCTGAATGAATTGATAAAAATGTTAAAAAAATATTTCAATAATAATAATAATAATATTCTTCGATCTAGGTGATTACTGCACTTTGTGCAATTAACGAGTCAAAAATAGAAATATTGCTTAGAAACAGTTTTTTTTAAGTTTTGACTGTTTAAGAAAAAAAAAAAGATAAGTGGTATAACAAAAATACGCGGAAATTCGATCATTTAGCTACTAGATTTTAAGGTTATGAACCAATAAAGTGGGAAACTATTAGAAAAACCCGATTTTTTTGCAATTTGAGAATTTGTAAGGTAAAACTGATTAATTTAACAATGCTGATTTATAGCCTGTAAGAAAATAGATGGAAAAGCATACATCTATTTTGAGGTAAGGTAATAAAAGTGCGAAAAGGATAAAAGACGTGGTATTTTCGAATTTTATCTTTATGAAAGAGTTAAATGGGGACTTTTACAATAGAATTTAATAATGTGAAACAAATAATGTTGAATTACCAACTAAGTTTTGAGGCTATGTGCAAATAAATGAGTAAAAAACGGTTTTTTTGATTTTTTGATGCTTTCCGCTCAAAAATTGAAAATTTTGCCTTGGCCATTCAAAAGAACGAAAAAAAAAAATACATAAAAAATTACTAATTAAAAGTTAGCCAAACATTATTAACATAACCTAAAAAATTATTAAATATTTCAATAATTTTTCCTAGGCTCAATTTTCAATATAAATATTTGAAAAAAATTAGGCTATGTTGTATTCAAAAGATACATCTTCACGATTTTTTTCAGATTTTTTTAAATAAAATGCCGTCTAGGAAAAAATAAAGTCGAAAAAAGCTTCTTTTTTGGATTTAAGAGGTTCTATGGCCTCTGGGAAGCTGAAAATTTGTATGAAGCCATGTTTTTATATGCTTTTTGAAAGCACAAGTCGAGGTGCAGATCGGTGCGGGGGCACTTTTGACCATCTTATCCAGCTCTAGCCTTTCTCGCTATGCCGATATTTTCAATTTCTATTTTTATAAATTAGTGGAATCAAATCTTCAGGATTTATCTCAATATCCATTATTATAAAACAATGGATAAACTTGTACACTATAAAACACACAAAACACGTGGGCGCTGCTAGTTTTCTCTACGAGAAGTCGATAAGAATGGCATGGCGTTGCATCGCAGCGGGTAGTGGGAAAGAGAATTTCGCGCCGACACCCAACAAATGTGAACGACGCCATTAAAACTCCGACACGATTTTTAATCGGGCTACGGGTGTTGGCAAAACATCCAACAATTTGTGTCGGAACCGACAAAAAAACGGTATCTAAGTGTGAACGGGCCCTAAGAAACGTTTGATATCGTACAATATAATTTTATTTTGCGTTTAAAATATCCTTCACGGGCAGGTGTATCTGCTATTTACTAAATTATGTTCTTTTATAAAACAAATATTTAGATTTTGGTTTTTGCACTTTTTCCTAGAATAAGTTAGCGATAAAATTTTAATACACCTCTATTAAATAATTGGGACATAAAGCTATACATATTTTAATAACTACATTAAAAACTGAATTATAAAAATCGTGTTTATTTGTTAATGAATATTTGATGAGCAACCGAAGGACATTAAAAAGGATCGATAAGTTCAGTGTCAAAATTTCCTTTTGTATTTTAAAATTCTCTTTTCTTAAAAAAGAAGGTACATTAAGAAAATTTATTACCTAAATATTTCATGTAAAATTTGCATGAAATATACATTTTGAGAAATAATTCTTGTATGTTAGAAAACAGATTAATTATTTTATATAATATATTTACATAAAAAATCATATATATATATATATATATATATATATATATATATATATATATATATATATATAGATGATTTTCTGTATCTTATCGACCGTCTAATAAGTAAAACTAGTGAGAGGGATATCAGGTTTTTCGGTTAAAAAATGAAACGATTCTATTATCTCGCCAAACTCCATATTTCGAGCTAATGTTTATTAGCTTCATCAGGACTGCACTAAAACTATTATTAAAAACAACTAATGCATAGAACATACTTACAAACAAATAAAATTCACAGAGTGGAATCATTAAAATGCAAACCAGCACATTAAAGGACTTTAACAATTACACTAAAATAATTACTAATACCAATTTTAAAACACAATAACTTTTTTGCTTAGATATTAAAGCCTAAATAAAATTATATAGAGATATATGTCATTTTTGACGATACTATAATGTGTTTGAAATGTTACAATATATATTACTAAGATTACTAAAAACACACTATTTGTTTATCTTCTGTGCCGGAGTTCTCTGAATAGTTTCAACCTGTTGGAAGCTCTAATGGCAACTGGTACATAATATCACAGACATGCCTTAAATCATCAAATTTTACTGGTGTGCCCTTTTAGTGTCATCAATCAAGTAATTATTTATTTGTTTCTTTAATGATTAATAATAATTTTACTACTAAATGTGCTGTGTTTTTAACTACATTGGTTTTAATTCAACATTAAATATAACAATTTACAATATAATACAATAATACAAATTTTACAACAATTTAACAAATTAACAATTTTAAATAGACAAGTGCTTCGTTTGTTGGTGTCATTATTTGTGTTTCAAATCTTCAAGTGATTGCCAGGCAACTTTTTTCCAAACTTGATTTAGCATTAAAAGCTATTTTTAAACTACAACTATACTTGTTTAAATCTGTTATATCTGGGTTAAGTAAGTTATCGTAATCCTTTTAATACAATTACCTTATGTGAATTTTTAATCTTATGATTAAACATTCTAATTCTTGATTCTAATTTATATGATTCTACTTGTTTTCTACGATTCTAATCAGCTAGTACCAACCGATTCTGAAAATCTTGTTTATTCAAATCGATAAAAATTCGTTTTAAGCCAAATACAGTAATTTGCTTACATATATTAAAACTTTTAAAGCTTTGAGTAGTATGGTCCGATTTTAATGTCTTATGAATTCTTCATTACAATTATAGAAAATATAATCATGAGGGAGCTTGTACTGTCTGTAGTTTAAGTATATGACTTAACTTACTAAAGTAGATCATAAAAAAAATAATTTGTCCTTTTCAATATTTAGTATGCTTTGTGTTTCTTGTTATCTATATTATAATGTAAGCTTCCTAAATAAACCTTATTAATATTATTGTAATTATCACGTATAAGAGACCTGGGAAACTTTGGACACAAGGAGAGAATGAACACATTTAAATTTCCCGGGAAAATATGATTATCGACTTCACTGGACTGCTAAAAGAATCGTTGTAAATAAGGTTTAGTGTGTACCGAGTAGGAACTCTAGTAAAAACTTAGTGTTAAAAATATTGAATATTTTGTGTTTTTGGTGAGTATTATGTAATTTCAGATGGTATATATGTAATTTATGATTCCAATATGAAAAGTATTTATAATCTTGTATTTTGGCGAGAGTATGATAAACACATATAGTTTGAGGTTATATCTCAATAATCGTCTATTTTTGAACACGTTTCATTCTGTGGAGAAAAAATGTTTCTTGTGTATACAGAGTAGACAATGGACAGATGTCCATAGTCTTCTAACTCTGTCCATTGTCTCCCTATGAAATAAGAAATATGGCTTTTTATTTTGTAGGATAATCCGTTAAAAATGCTGAACAACGAATAAACTAATAGGGATTTTGACCCCTTAATTATAAAGCAAGCCGTCGAGGCTGTAATAAAAAATAACTTGAGTATCCGGACGAGCGCTAAGCACTATGGGGTGACCAGCCGCTTAACGAATTACGTCAAGAGCGCAAAATATATATACATATACATATATGTATATATATATATATATATATATAT
The DNA here is from genome assembly GCF_040954645.1 of Diabrotica undecimpunctata. NCBI lineage: Eukaryota > Metazoa > Arthropoda > Insecta > Coleoptera > Chrysomelidae > Diabrotica > Diabrotica undecimpunctata. Next base: position 101,497,550 of record NC_092803.1, read on the forward strand.
ATATATATATATATACATAAAATTGTTTTCATTATATTAAATACGCAATTTTTTCACACGAGCGTGACTAGTATCCAGCGTGTTTAAAAAATATCTACGGAAAGAGGGGAACTCATGACCCATGTTGGTATTAATTGTGCAAATGGGAAATTAGCAGCAGTTTGGATTTTTCCGCGGCGAAGATTTGATGCTGCTAGAATGATGAAATCAGTTCCTGATGACGGATCTTTAGGTTTAGCGTATCCCAGCGGTTGGATGATACGTGAAAACTTTATTCAAGTTTTGAAACACTTTGTGAAAAATGTTAGATGTTTCCCAGAAAATCGTGTTGTGTTTGTAATGGACAACCATGAGTCGCATATACGAGTATTATTGGAGACCGTGGAGTTTTGCAGAGCGAACGGCATCGTAATTCTTATGCTTCCCCCACATACCTCAAATAAACTCCAACCTGTAAATCGAACTGTTTTCGAACCATTTAAAACTTTTTTTTATTCTGGCAGCAGAATTATGGGTGCTTTCTCATCCTGGACAAATCCCGAGCATATACGATCTAGTTATCTTAGTACGCTAAGCCAGTTAATATAAAATCTGGATTTCAATCTACAGAGACTATTTCATTTAATAAAAATACATTTTCTGAAGAGGATTTTCCATCGTTATCTGTCACAGATTGTCCTACCCCTGACAATATGGTTTCAGCATTTACAAGTTCGGTTCGAGTTCAGGAAATTTCAGATCCGCAAACACCACCTAAAAACAACTCATTACAAGACACAAATAATTTTATATTTCCAGAACTTATTGTGCCCTATACAAAAGTGCCTGCTAAAAAAATTTCTAATAGAGGTAGGAAAAAAGACCGATGTATGATTCCAACCGGCACACTGGAGAAAAATCTACTTGGGGAAAAGAATATAGGAAAAGAATTTTGAAGGAAAAGAATATAGTCGCAAATAAGAAAAAGAAGAAGAAAAACCTACAGGAAAAATCATCGGATTCCGAGAGTGATGAAGTAGAGTACAACGATAATTCGTCAGATGATAGTTTCGAATTAGAAGAAAGGCTAGATACAGAAATTTATAAGGACAATTACATTGTTACCAAAGTTTTTGGGAAAAAACGTGTTAGAAATTTTGTAGCAGTAATTGATAATGTGGATCAAACAGATTGTGAGGTCAGATTCTTAAAGAAATATATGCCATCAAATATATTTAGTTACCATTTTGTGCCTAAGGCAACAGTGAATGTTACTGGCATTGTAGTAGTTCTACCCCCGCCAATTAGAGATAATAGAGCAAGATATGAAGGAATGATGATTTATTACAGATTTATCACAATACAATTTACATTAATTATTAGTATTATATCGATTTTGTAAGCATTTCTGAATACACAATTTTTCAGTTTTTCTTAAAAATAAAAGTCTCCTTTATGGTTGTCCATAGTCTCCTTAAGGATAAGGAGAATATGGACAGAAGCACCTCTGCGAGTTATACTCTCCCATAAGGACTTTAATCATTTTAACACAATGAAAAACTGTCTAGACGTTAGTTAATACGTATTGTATTAGGTAAAATATAGTATGCGCTTAAATTAATTTTCTAATCCTTGTTTTGATAGTATATCTAAAATCTGTCCAACGTCTCCCAGGCCTCACCTAGTTAAAATCACCAACTAAAGAAACGTATCAATTAAAATTAACAAAATTTATTAAAACGTTTTCCAAACCTTTTAGGAAAGTATCTTATTGTCCATCACACAGAATTAAAAACTTTTGGCCCTGAACAACACATTACCATACATCACCATCATTGGCTCCACATTGGCCTGCTCAAGGATAAGTCTCCATTCTCTCCTATTCTTCGCCTTGGCTTTCCAGATTCGTACTCCTTACATTCTCAAGTCTTCCTCCACCTGATCCTTAAATCGTGCTCTTGGTCTACCTCTCCTTCTCACTCCATCTATTCTTTAGTTATAAATATGTTTTGGCAGCTCCATCTTAATTATTCTCTCTATGTGACCTAACCACCGTAGCCGGTTTATTTTGATCAGGTTTGTCATACAGGCGGTAAAGTTCGAAATTATAGCGTCTACGGCATAATCCGCCTATCTGTATTCTTCAATAGATATGCCGAAGGATTTTATGTTCAAAGTATCTTAAACGTTCTTTTTCGCTCTTTGTCATCGTCCATGTTTTCGACGCGTAGGTGAGGATGGGCTTGATAAGAGTTCTGTATATCACTAGTTTCGTTCTTTTTATAACTAGGCTTGTTGTCAAAAAAATTTTTAATCCATAATAGGCTATATTTGCCAGATATATCCGTCTGTTAATTTCTGTACTTACTTACTGAATTACTCTGATTAATTTGTGAGCCTAGGTATATACACTCTCTTACTCCTTCGAAAGTATATTTTCCGATCGTTCGATTTTCGGGTTGTGCTGCTTGTATATAATTTGATACTTTCATATACTTCGTCTTACTAGTGTTAAGCTCTAGTCCCATTCTTCTTGTTGCTGCTTCAAGCGTCTTGAACGATTCGATCACGTCCGCCTTTCTTCTTGCAATAATGTAGATGTCATTGGCGTACGCTAGTAATTGTACGCTGCGATTAATAATAGTTCCTCTGGTTGTTATTCCAGATTCTCTTATCGCTTTCTCTAGCGCAGTATTGAATAAAAGGCATGATAGGCTGTCTCCTTATTTAAGTCCTATCTGATACTGGAACGTACTGGAAACTCCGTTCTGCACTCTAACTTTACACTCGCCTCTTGAGATGGTCGCCTTCACCAATTTTACTAAGTGTACTGCTATCCTGAATTCTATCATGGCCTTGTACATGTACAATACTATCATAGGCACATCTAAAATTAACAAACGAGTGATAAGTATCAATGCCATACTTATATGTTTTTTCCAGAGCTTGCCTTATATTTGAATAAGTTTATATTTAATAAGGAATAATATACGAATAAGGAATATTTGATCGGTCGTTGATCTTTCTTTACGAAACCCACACTGATATTTACCTATTATGTCTTCACAATATCCCGATAGTCGGTCATAAAGAATATATGCCAATAATCTCCTTTCTTGTGGATAGGTACAATTATACCTACATTCCAGTCTTCTGGCAACTTTATTTGCTTCCAGATTAGTTCTACCAGTCTAAATATACAGTATGTCAGGTTTTTTTTTCATGCTTTAAAAGTTCTGAAGTAACGCCATTTGCCCCAGGAGCTTTCTTTTCTTTCAATTTTTGTATAGCTAGGATGACTTCTACCTCTGTTGGGATGTTATCTTTCTCTCTTTCGTCGTCAATGTCCTCGAGTTGGATTTCTGATTCGTGGAGCCCTGTCTCACCTCTTATATTTCCTCAAAGTTTTCTGCCCATCTTTCTAGTATCTGGTCCTGATCACCAATGATCTTTCCTGTTCTATTTCTAACGATTGATAATCTAGGTTTGAATTCTTTTTTGTTCTGGTTAATCCTCTTGTAGAACTTTCGCGTTTCTGCTTGTGCCTTATAGTTCTCTAGTTCTTTTAGTTGCCTCTCTATATGCTCTTTTTTCTTTTTTTTTTAAGTATTCGTTTTTCTTCTCGTCTCAGCTGCCTATACTCTTCCTCTGTTTGTCTCGTACTTCGCCCTTGGATTCTTCTATATGCCAGATTTTTTCTTTGCGTTGCTTGTGCGCATTCCTCATCGCATATTAACATACACTGCAATCACAAATTCCAATTTCAGATAATGCCGTTCCTTCAGGCAGCATTTTATGCTGAACGTATTTTTTTATAAAAAGGGCACTATAAAAAATATGAATAGGGCACTATCTTCACTCTTATTTAGTTCCTATCAACATACCGCTTTAAGAAAGATCCACTAATTTTATAGTTTTTAAGAAGTTCACATATTTTTCAGTAGTTACACAGAAAATACTAGGAAAAAACTAGAAAAATATTTTAGGAATTTATCTATTTCATTTATGCAAATTACAACTTATTGTAAATTTGGATAAACTATTATAATGTTAGTCAATGTTTTGAATTTTTTCGTCACTTTTGGGTTTGAGATTTTTATATTCCTACACCAATAGGCCAAAAAGATGGATTGTTTGAAATATCTTTTTCAGTGAGATATGCTGGTAATATACACGCTTTTAATCCATTTTCGTCTATTGGTAGTTCCTTTACTTGCACCCTTTCGTTTTCAAACTGCACAGTATTTTAAAAACACCTTGTAATAATTTCTTCAGTTGCTGCAATTTTTACTTTATTTTTACGATTTACATTTCATTTTACTTTTATCACCTTTAACTACAATTCTGTATGATTGAAACTATTCCCCGTACCCATGTTTTTCCTTTGCCATTTTTTTCTAATATTTGAAATTTTTCTCTAGCTTCTTCACATTCTTCTGGAGATGAATATTTACTAAAAGTTTCCTGCCTATCTTAGTCTATTCTCCTTTATAAATCTCACTAGATTTTTCTTTCCAAAGAGACTAACTCGTTGTGTCGGCGCCTCCATTCATTTGTCAAGTTATCTCTGCAAGGACCGTATATTATTCGAAGGATTTTGCGGTCCCACGCCAGCAACTTATATTTTTTTTAACGTCCATGTTTTGTTTAACATTCGCAACTGCTAGTCGTATTACGGTTTTATATATCTGGATTTTTCCACTACTTAGAGAAGTTTTGACCTCATTGCAGATGTTGTATTGCAAAAAAATATGTTTCCCAACTGTATTCCCATTACAATTTCTTGTTTTGTTTTGTTGTCATTGGTGATTGTTGCTCCTAGATAATTAAATTTTTTAACCACCTCGAAATTATAATGGTTCATAATAATATTTTTTTGTATTCGTAGTTGCCTTATGGTGCAGAAACCATAACGATTAATAAAAAATCTCGAGAAAAGTCAGAGCAACTAGGTAGGGATACGTGTTCAATATAGTTCAGATATTTTTAGCCTTATAAACCAATTATAAGGCTTCCAATTGTAGCATAGATGCTATATTATTTTTCATCATATACTTAGTTCGTAATTTAAATAATTTCCCTTCAAAATTTCTTATGGCTATTATTTTTTGATCGTAAAAAATGATTTCGGGTCAAAAGATTATGTTTGATTTGGAAACTAATTGTGGGGAAAAAGTTATTTTTAAACCTTTAATCTGCTTATTTCAGCTAAAATGTTTATTTACATGAGTTTTTGTTTTATTAAACTTGTTTTTGATGTAAACTTTCCGTGATGTAAATTTGTGTAATAAAATTATTGAAAATAAACTGTACTTGTGTGAACACTTTCGCAAGTCATATAAAATATAAATAAAAATAAATGTTCAATGGAATAATTAAAGTCAATATATTTCTCTTTGGATGATTCAAGTATTACAAGTCATATATAAAATTCAAGAAAAATGTAAAACAGTCTCAGTATAATATGATGTATAAATATATATATATATATATATATATATATATATATATATATATATATATATATGTAAATATATATATACAATGTAAGTATTGTGACACAAAAGTAAAATCTGTAGACATTCATTGGTAATAACTTTACGCTAATACTTCAGTAGCAAAATACTTTTTGAACATTTATTTTTATAGTTTTTAATCTTTATACCTGAAAATATAAAAACCAACAAAAAAAAATTGCAGCAGGTAGTAATCTGTATAGCTGTAGATGAGACCAAATATATAATGAGAAACAAACAGAAAACAATAGTAGCGATATATTCAATATAAATTAACAACGTAACCTCTTTGTGTACAAACAAGTTTTAAAAACTTAAAAGTTTTAAATATACGTACGTAGATATAGGAATATCTAACGTACCCAGCCATCGAAAAAAGGTAATTAGAACAAGCCTTGCAATACACCTTCTTTATTTTTGAAGATTAGTTACTCCCATAATAAAGCTAAAATTATTACTATTACAAGAATTAATATAAAACTCAACAGGCTTTCAGGTTAAACCGCGTCGATTATCACTGCAACCAAACTTTCGACATCCTCTCTGGTGTCTTCTTCAGGGCTTCCGAGATCTTAGTCTTTCGAGCCACGAGGCACTATTACACTGATCAATAATCAAGGCACTACTGCTACTGGGAACAGCGGACGGTTCATTTATACCTTTGATGGTTACGTGATTAGGGTAAAGGTTGGCGTGGGAATTGGCACGGGGGTTGGCGCAAACATTTCTCACAGCGGGATTTTGGTTGGAGGGTGGAGCGAACGATATTATCTTTATGAGAATTTCTCTTCCGTTCCGATAGAAAAAAGTTTATTAACTCTTCAATGTTTATTAGATTTTTAATGTATTTTGTGTTTGTGAAAATATTTTTATCATTTTTTTTTTCGGAACGAGTAAGTTATATTGTTAATAAATAAAAATGATGTAAGGTATCCGTAATTTGAAAAAAAAAATTGCAAAATTATGTCAATTGAAAGGATTTAATTGAGTATTGAAGTATGAAAGGTTTTCCAAAGGTTTTAGACCATGAACAACTTTCTACAAAGAATAACTTTGTTTCGTAAACTAATAATAAAAAAAGTTGACCATATATTGCCGACTTAATCAGACATACTCTATATATATATATATATATATATATATATATATATATATATATATATATATATATATATATATATATATATATATATATATATATATATATATATATATATATATATATATATATATATATATATATATATATATATATATATATATATCTACGGCATAAAGTGGACTCCGCCCATGTTAAAATTCAGGTTCAATCGAGCTCCGTGGTCAAGTGGGTACCGATATACGGAGCTCACTTGACCATTCCATAATATTGGTTCTGTCGATTCATCAACATGTAGAGTTTAATAATTTATAAAAAATTTTTGGAGCCCGTAAATACCCCTGTATCATAAATGTATATCGGTTAGTTCACGTGTATATATTATAGGGGTCGTTGAGATCTTCTTCAATGTATAATTGAACCATAGGTTTATCGGTTTAAGTAAGCTCTGAGAGTTTGGCAACTGTGCAATTATACCTTATATTTTCAACATATATCCCGAGCGGTTTATATGGGCTCCTTATTTTTATCTACTGTTCGTAGACAGTGTAATGTCATACGCATTACACTGAGTAACAAAGGATATCTTATTACATGGTATAACTACGTACTAAGAGGTAACTGGTTCTTTAAAAACAGGTATATAGATACAAAAGGATTTGGGCTTATTATTTAATGGAATGTTCGCTTGCATTGGAAATTTAAATTTTTTCTGCATTTTTAAAAATGTTGTTTTTTTATTTAATATAATTTTATTAGTTAAATGCCGAACTCAATGTTTTTTTTTAATTACAGAAATTTCGTAATATATTTTGTTTACGTGAGTATGTCTTTGTACGTTTTATGTAAGCATCCGATTAATAAAAACTACTTTTATTTTATCCAATCTTCTGCGATATCTTGTATAAAGCTTTTTTATTATTTTAGTTCTGGTCTTATTTGTGTACTATATATGATATCTCGATAAAAGGTTATCTCAAAATAAATATGGTTAAGAGCTACAATAGATATTTTTGTGTTAAAATGGGTAGTACTACACAAAACTGCACAAAAAGAAAGAATTTGTCTAACAAGGTATATTCGGCAGCAGATGCATATAGTGCAAGCGTCTATGTTTTAAGGGCGGAAGGACGCGCACCTCATTTTTAGCTGACAAGCATGCGAAAAATATTATTTCTGGTCCTCAATTTACCTTTTTGTTTTAAACAATGATCTGTGACTGACCCCCTGCGATACAAATTATTTTCAAGGAATTTATATGAAGTCTACGTTCAACAATTTCATGACATTATTGGATGTTCAGTTTTGTGAAAGCGTCTATGTTAGGGAGATTAATGGAGCACACATGAGTTGTTCAGGGATTTTGGCTGAAAATTGATTCATTGTTTATTTTTATTGTGTAATAATAGGTGTATCGTCTATATAATAGAAGTTCTAGTATCTACCGGTATGGATCGTTCGTTTGTGTAAATGTTATACAGTGTAGGGGCCTTTATGCTACCCCAAGCGAGACCGTTCTTCATCTGCTATTCTTATCATTGAGTGATACAAAAAATATTCTATTGTGGAGGCATACGCAGACAATATAAGTGAGTTTGTTATCTAAGGGGATATCATATAGTTTTTGGAGAAATATTCTGTAATTTAAGGTGTCGTAAGCGGCATTTAGATTGAAAAATACCACCCTTGATACCCGATATTTTTCGTACCCGTCTTTGATTTAGTATTTGTGATGTACGTGATCTTCCCTGTCTACAGCCACTTTTGTCTTTTAATTTAAGTTTTTCTTCTAATATCGGTGATATCATATTAACGATATTGTGCAAAAGTATTTTGAATAGCTGACAAAATAAAGATATTAGCCGATAGTGTTTGTGGTCGTTGGAGTGTTTGCCAGGCTTAAGTAAGGTAACAACTTTGGCTTGTCTCTATTTTTTGGGTATCTCCTAATTTGAATACAGTTGTTCATCATCTGGATAAGTCATTGTAGTGTTTTTGGTCCAGATTGCGTAATAAGCTTTGTGCTCAGATCCTCAAGGTCGGTAGTTGTGTTATTTTTCATTAAATATGTAGATGGTGGATCCAAGCTCCACATCATTAAAAGGTTCTCTCAGCTGACTGGTTTTGTCCTTTCTTACTTTCCGACAGAAATAGTATGTCTATATCTATAATGTGGTTTTCAGCGATCAGCTATATACCAAATACCCTAGGTTAGTCCCTAAATGTGTTTCCTGTACTAGAAATTAGTCAGATTCGTGTTAACTCATATGTCTGATAAATTTAAGTAAAGTAAAGTTTATTGATTTTTAGATATACCCTTAACAGTTATAGACATATGTTATTAGAATAGTTGGTCCTAAAAAGGACCAATTTGACAAAATCATATTAAAGGGGTGACTGAAGAATTAGCCAAAGTATTAATTAATCATTACCCGGGGTATGACCGATTGCGGTGGTCTTATTAGTACTCCAATCTTCCTAAAGGCTCGTTCTTTAAACCCCATAAGTAATGCGTAATCTTTTTATTAAAAATTTTAATTTTACATGCCGTGTATTACTTTTTGACGATATGTCGAATCAGATTTGTATAGTAATAATTTTAGGTTCTAAAGAGCCTCTTTGTGGAAAATAAATAAGTTTGTTGGCGCCACTGTTCAGATGATGGGTTTATCACAGATGTCAAAGTTTACATTTTAATTCAATGTTCTATTTACGTATCTTCAATATTAAAAAAGTAGGAAAAGACATGTTTATGCTTTTATTTTTTTAAATCTATTCTGTTTTCTTTCTAGAGTTCCGTCTTTTTTGAACGACCTGTGTTCTTTTTTCAATTGGGCACTTGTCGAAAGCTATGACAAGTACTCTGTCCTCTGCTATTCTACATTAATATGACATTCATTATTTTCTCTAAACACTTTGTCCTCTGCTGTTCTACATTAATATGGCTGACTTATTTTATCTTTCTTGCAGCTATTTTAATGTTTATCCTGTGTATCTTCTTCTTCTTCTTCTTTTTCTTTTTATATAGACATAACTCTGTCTGTTTTTCATTGTGCTTCCAGTAAGTTGCCTTTCCATCGTGTTCGTGGTCTTCCTACTGATCGTCTTCCTATGGGTTAACCGTCTCTTGCCGTCTTTATTGTTTTATTTGTTGTCATTCGGCTTATATGATCGTTCCGTTCTACTCTTCTATTTCTTAACCAGTTCTTGATGTTCTTCACCTTGCATCTACGTCGTATATCTGTACTTCTAGCTCTGTCTCATAGTGTCTTACCATCAATTTTTCTAAATGTTTTCATCTCTGCTGTTTCACATCGTTTTTGTCCTCTCTGTATCAGGTCTTGTTTCTGCCGCGTATGTCATTATTGGTCTGATGACTGTTTTGTAAATTATGCCTTTCGTTTCTTTTCCGATATTTTTATTTCTTCATGTTTCATTTAGGCAGCCTGTGGCTCTGTTTGCTCTAATTACTGGATCTTTCACTTCAGTTTCGAGCTTTCCCTAGCTAGATAATGTGATGCCTAGATACTTAAGCTCCAACCCTTGCTCTATTATCTGACCTTTTAGCTCCAATTAACATCTTAGTAAATTTGCGGTACTAACCATGCATTTTGTCTCTTTTGGGGAAATTAACATGTTAAATTTTCTGGCGGTTATATGAAATTGAAGCAGCGTACGTTGTAAATCATCTTCACTTTGAAAGAGTAGTATTGCGTCGTCTGCACAGCAGATTAATATTATATTATATATTATTTGTTTTTCTTCCATTTGGTATCCTTTTTTAGTTCTTACTTTTTTATTATTTCATCCATAATCAGGTTGAATAATAGAGGACTCAGGGAATATTCCTGTCTCAACCCATTGTCAGCTTCAATAGGGTCGGTTAGTTCTTCTTTTACTTTTACTTTGATTGTGTTTTTTTGGTATAAATTCTCGATCGTTTTGATTTTTCCTTGAGGTATCTCTCTTGCGTACAATAAGTGGATAACGTTTTTTAATTTGTGTATCTTCTGTATATTAGTATTTCTTCTGCGTATTAAAAGTTAAATTTTGGTTATTATTTCTTAAGATTCTATTAACGTGTTTATTAATTGTCTTGTTTCATGTGTATCAAGATATGTGTATCATGATAGATTGTAATGCATATTTCATTTAATGTAATTATAGTGCTCTTTGCGTTTGCCAATTACTTTTCTTCCTCATCATCGTCTTTTTTTTCCTCATCAATAACCTTATCCTCGCGCGATATAGCTATATAGCCCCTCTATAGCCCCGTGTGTACTGAAGGCAACAAAGGAGTTTTTGATGCAGAAAACTTTTTTAAAACAATTTCCGACTCTAAGATGCCCTCTGTTAATTTCAGGCAACATTTGTTTATACATTTTAATACACTCTATGAACCTATGACGAAACCTATATGGAAATGTTTAACAGTATGTCAAATGGACATGGCTGCCTTATTAGTTTGTATTTTCGATAGTGATTTATTGTTATAAATTGTGTACAATTTATATAAAAATATATACCAAGGCATTATATCAGCATTTATATATTGATTACCGTTGAAATTTGTTTATTTTATTGTGTTGTTTCAGTACTGTGATAAAAAACAGGTATGTTATTTTGAATCCACACTGGACCATATTATTTTAAATTATTTTTTAGGATGGATACAAAAACGTTCTACGGGAAAAGCAGTAAATATCCGAGGAATCCAAAGACTCTGACTTTGACAGTGATAATAAGAGAGTGATAATGAATTTTCCATAGGTACTCAGATATCAATCGATCCAGGATCAAATAAAATGGAAAATGAAGATGATTTGTACGAAGCAAATTTAGACCAGCTCAAATAGTTGACACTATATCTAGGAATCGCTGGGAAGAAATAGAAACTAAAATTCATTTCAATAATAACGAAAATATGCTCAACAATAATGATAAGTTATACAAAATTAGACTATTCATCAACGGTCCATTTCAAAATTTTCAGAGTATTCCTAGAAGTGAAAAATTGTGTATTGATGAACAAATGATACCATTCAAAGGGGCACATTCTTTAAAACAATATATGAAGAATAAACCCAAAAAATGGGGATAAAAGGCATTTGTTTTGCGTCATAGCAATGGTATTGTTTATAACTGGGAATTATATACAGGAACTGTTGAACATTCTCTTCATTAACTAATGTAGACACCAGCGGTAATGTAGTAATAAGATTGTGTGAGATAGTCGAACCAAACAAATACTATAAAGTATATTTTGACAACTGGTTTAATAGCATTCAGTTGCAGAATGAAATGGAAAAACGTGGACTGCAATGTTTGGGAAATGTTCGTCCAAACAGACTGCCTAATTGCCATTTTTCTGATGACAAGAATATGAAGAAACAGGGTAGAGGTACTGTAGAAGAAAAGCACGCTACAGCAGATGGCATAAGACAACAGCATTAAAGTGGTACGATAATAAACCGGTTCATTTGCTTAGTACATTTGTTGGTTCTGAGCCTACTTCGTTAGTCAAGAGGTGGGATAAGAAACAAAAATCAAGAATTATTGTATGCTGTCCAAATTCAGTGCAATTTTATAATAAATTTATGAGAGGTGTCGATCTTATGGATTCACTAATTGCTCTTTACCGAACAGACATAAAATCTAAAAAGTGGTATCTAAAAATATTTTTTCACCTTCTGTATTTAGCTGTTGTTAACAGCTGGTTGTTGTATTGTCGTGGTTGCGATTACTTTGAAAGAAAAATCAGTTGCCTTTGTTACAGTTTAAGTCCCACTTATGTAGCGTACTGTTAGCAAGAACTGACCAGATCAAAAACAAAGGACGTCCCAGGCTCAGTGAAATTGAGAACGAAATTGTAAAAAAAACGGAAGAGAGGACCTACTGCTATTGTACCACCGAAGGAAGTTAGGCTTGACCAAACCTTCGACTGGCCCGTATTTTCAAGAAAAGGGAAGATGAAAAAAAAACCAGGATGCTGTAATACTTCCAAAGTAATGTGCGATAAATGTAAAGTTGCTTTATCTTTTACAACTACAAATATTTGTTTTTTTGATTGGCATAATAAATAAGTATATAACTTAATTCGTTAGTTTTTGCTGCCCACAGTTGCCTGAAGGCAATACTCCCAAAACTCTCCCCAAACAAAATTTAAAAAATCTAAAAAAAATACTAGTTGTAAATGGATGGATATTTGAGCACATATACAAATTAAAACATTTTCTCTTAAGTTTACAAAAAAAGTCGGGCAATAGAGGGCTAAGATATTTATATTTCACTATATGCTCTATCATTTGGTTTTCATTTCAAATTAGCACCTATGACGAAATTTATAATATCTAAGATCTAGTGCTTTCATATGAAACTGTAATAAAACACTTGGTAGATAATATTTATTCGTTTTGAGTACACTTTTTTTAGAACCTAGTATATAAAAGAATAAATATTTGTCTGTTCAGTGTTGTCCAAGTCTGTAAAACATAAACAGGCTTAAATATTAGATTATACATTTATTAAGAATGTTCAATTTCTAAATTGAAGATTTTATATTTAAAAATATGAATAGGTTTTTACATTTTATTTGACGTTTTAATCTTTTAATCGGAGTTCATTTTTCGAAAAACTATAAAATTGTGAGAACAAATTGCTATGTAAAAGTACAAGGCACTATTCTCATGCTGTTTCGCTGCTCTGTTACTTTTATAACGCTTAAACTATTTTTAATTTATTGTCAATGTTTTTAATGACCATTTTTAAGGTTAGTACGTTTGATTAAATGAAATTGACATTAATTTGATAGTTTCCATTTTATTAGTACTGATGGTATATGACTATCATCTGTTGGTTCTATATATCAATTTGAACGTGGAAGTAAGAGCACTCTCTTGTTAGTAATTTCAGTGTAAATTGTGACGAAACCAGAAATAACCCATAATATTCTCCCCGTGTGATCTTAGTATTTCCGTTGATTGAATAGTATAGGGTATCCAATATTTTAATCAACGGTATGTCAGAGTTTTATTAATTTTTATATGTATTTGCAAAATAAGAAAGAAAGTTCAGTACAGGCAGTTAAACAGCTGATCTGTCAATTTAGAAGTAAGAGCAAGTAACAAAACTGTCGACTTATTTTCAAATGTACTGCAAAGTTATTTAAAAAATGTGACCGAATTAGCGTAATACCTGTTTTGAAAACTAAATATTATGAGACGAATTGGGGATATTATATTACACAAACTAAACCGCTTGCCTACAAAAAATATCATGAAAATACGATACGGTGAGAAAGACAGCTAATTGCCACATAAGTATCAATGTAACTATAGCTCACAAAATGGGTTCAATTACATTGCAATTTTTAAATTTTTCATGATAAAATAAAGTGATTGATTGTTGTTTTGAAAAGGTAAGTTGTTTTTTTATTTTTGTATTCCTATCATCTGATATTGTAATATCAACAACATTTTTCATAATATATTCTAAAATAACGAAATTACTAATAACAAACAAAAGTTTTATTAATTTCTTGTTAATATAATTATGTAGAAATTTAGAGTTTTATCTTGTTCTTACTACAGTGCTAAAGCACAAATGTAGTCATAGTCTCCCGTATTTTTTTCATAGTGGTCATAGTTTTTAATTGTAATATAGCTTATGTGTTTATAATAACTAGCGCATAGAAAATAATAAAATTTTGTACCCTGTGCTTTATGTTTATTATCCTTTATTGTATTGGAACATCTAGAAGTATAGCAATACATTTTAATTGTTGAACAAAAGAGAAAATAAAAACACTTTTTGTGGTGTGCCACTTAACCATACACAAAATCGTACACAAATAGTCAAATGGTAGTAAAAGTCGATAAAGGCCGCCAGACGGCAGAGGCATCGCCGCGCTCGATGTCTATAAGTACTATGAAATGTTTTTCATACAGTTTTCGGATCAGATTTTTCAAAACATCAAATTACATCTTCTTTTTGCCTTTCTTTATTTAGGCTAACCGCTACTGTTTTTTTCTTCAGCGTTTCTTCTTAATCTACATTAATGTTATATTACAATTCTTTCTGGAACGAGCTATAATTTTTCTCAAATAACCATTTTGTGTGGTTTAGTCGCCTTAAGGTTTAGCATGCTTTGTCAGATGCTCTTTAAAGTCCCTTTTAATATTAATATCGTTTGAGAAATTTTTCCCAGATACTTATATTTCGTTTTGATTTTCAATCTTCTTTTAATGTTAGTTTAAATGGTCTAGTAGTGTGTTCGTACAGTTCAGTTATAAGCAAAATTAGGTGTTGTACACCTAATTCTTTTAGTATCAGTCATAAGTGTATTCATTTGACTCTGTGGAACGCTTTACGATAGTCTATAAAACAAATCCATAGTGGGATATTGAATTCCCTAGACTTTATACTTTTCTTGGACTTTTATTATAATAATTTTAAAATTAAATGTTTAATGAAAATCTCTACGCGACTTTAATGCATTAAATATTTTAATTAAAAATCGACATATCTATTGAAATTAGACAGTAAAAAAGTATGTTATTAAAGATTGATTTATAAATTATTGTAGTTTAAATTCAACTACGCTATGAAACAAATATTGCATGTCATAAACTGCAGTAATCCAAAAATTATAAAGATCTCCCTGTTGTTTGAGTTTTCTTTAATTAGTAGGGTAACAAACATTATAATCCTACCGAAGGAGCCTCTAATTTCATAAACTCTTACACGATTACTCTATCCGATCTACGTACATTTATGAACTAAATGTTTTAGTGACAATGCCTTTTAATAAAAAATACTAATTAATAAAAATGGAAACTTAACTTTTCCAAGTTTATAATAGACACTTTCTTATGTTTAAAAATATATAAAATAAGTAATATAAATTACCGCCTTGTTTATTAAAACTAAAAAGTAAAATAAAGTTATGTGTCGGTTAACAATTTATATTTAACTACATTAGCGAAATAATCCTGAAATTCCTTCACGACTAAATTGATGGATATTTAAATAAATTTCCTGCTGCCTTAAGTGTTAAAATGTACCTGCTGTAAAATTTAAAAATCTACTACTAATACAATTATTGGCAACATCTCAGGAGTTTAGAAATGTATGCAACATGGTAAATACGGATCCCAAAAATGGTTTATCCTATTGTGGAGTCCACTTAATGCTACATGTTGGTCGGAGTCTACATAAAGCGCTACTTAGATAATAATATACACGGTGTATATTCTACTGGAGTTAGTATAATACCGTTTTAGAACGGAGCTTACATTAACCGCTAGATGTATATATATATATATATATATATATATATATATATATATATATATATATTTATATATATATATATATATATATATATATATATATATATATTGTAAAAGTAAAAGTAAAAGTAAAAGATTGCATTTCATTTCAATTCGAATTCCACCATTGTTCTACACGTGTTTCGAGTTATTAAACTTCTGATCAGGAACACTTGTGGAAGTTCAAACTGAAATAAAATGCAGTCTAGTATTTGGTCAAATTTTTTAAACAAAAATCTTTGCTATCAAAGATCTTTGCTATCAAAGAGAGGTCTTCCGACTTCTCTCTTTGTTTGTTGTTTTATCGTTATTCGTTATATTCCCCACTTTTATTTGCCATGTCGCATGTTAGCATTCGATCAATAGTTTATTTTATACTCAGCCTGAGGCCTTCTGTAAGTCAATAAATCAAAATTTGTCTTATGGTAAATCTATTTTTATCCATAGTGTCTTTAATGAAGATACTGTGTAGTGCCTTTTAGTAGTTCTTTTGTTTGTTTTTCCATTCCAAATATATTCTTTATATCCGCCCCTTACATTTGGTATGTCGCATGTTAAGATTTGGTCAGTTGTTTATTTTGTATACAGCCAGAAGCCTTCCTTAAGTAAATAAATCCAAATTTGTCTTATAGTTAATCTATTTTTATCTATAGTAAACTGTGGTACCTTGTATGTCGATATACGTTCATTAATAATGAAGATATTGTCTAGTGCCCTTTTGGTAGTTGCTTTGTTTGGTTTTTTTATCTTAGTATATTCATGATATCCTTCCCTTTCATTTAACGTATTCCACGCTACAATCGGACCACTAATAAAGGAGATATGATGTAACGCTCTCTTAGCAATGCCGCAATCTTATGTGTTTTTTTCTATCTTAACATTTTACAACAGCATTTTATTTAATTTTACTTAATAATCTTGTTTAGTTTTAATTTTATTTTATTTTGTTAAAGTGTTGTCGTTTGTTAAACGTCATTTTATTTTTATGGCAACTGTATGTTTATCTTACCCATCAATATCTATTTATATAAAAGGCTATGATGACAAGTACACCGTTTGTCCAGTAAACTAAAGACGGAGAGCTACCATCATTTGACATTTCAATCATATTTTATTCTTGAAACGATACGTTTAATTATTAATACTGTATTAATTACATATTAATATAATTAATAATTAATTTTAATAATATTTTTAAGGTAGAATTTAATACAAAATATTTTAAAGCTTTATGTTAATTTAGATTTAAAATCCTTATGCCATTTGAACAAAGAAATCTGAACTACTGACATTTTAACCTATGAGTCAAGCATATTTTGTTTTTAAAACGATACGTTTAATTAATAATCCAAGAAATATTAATTACGTATTAATATAAATAATATTATTATTATTTTTAAGGTACGATTTAATACAAAATACGTTAAAGTTTTACGTTAGTTTAGATTTAAAATTCTAGCATCACCTAGGAAAGAAATCTGAACAGATAAACCGATAGATAAAATAAATTAAAATTATCTGCCATTAAACATATAAAATATTGATTTGCCAAATAAAGTACTGAATAAAAAGTTATCTGGAAAATAAATTGTGTTTATTGTAGTTGGTTAGTATGTTGCAAGTTATCGCAAAATCAAAAAAAATAACCTAAATATTATTGTTTAGTGTAGGTTAGAGACATGGATATTAAAAGATTTAACGAAATCGGAGAGTATGATCAGTATGATGTTTAATGTTTATAACCTCAGTGCGAGAATATAATATCTGACGCAGAATTAAACATTTTATTGTTTGTAATGATAAGGCCTTTTTTAAAAGGTTAAGATTAAGTAAACCGACAGTGATCTATATTCTGAGAAAATATTGTAAATAGTTGTTAATAAATAATTATAAAAGTAAGTGTATATATTATATATTTTCATTTAATTAGTTTAGCGATTCAATATTTTTATAATCTTGATAATTAAAATTGGAACAATTAACCTTTTTCAAGAGATATTGGTGCTATTGATTCAATTATATAGTATAGGATTTAAAAATAAAAAATATGCACATAGTACCTAGGTTCTCAGATTCTTTTAATAATTATAAAATACATTCAATTATATTAGTTAAAAAAGACTAATTTTCAAAACTTTTAATAAATTTTCTATATAATATATGGAATATTGATTTTAAATTCTGACAATTTCGTGATACTTTTTGAATATGTTTTTCTATGTACCTACCAGGTAGGAATAAATAATTCTGTATTCTTGATAAGAAGTTTAAATGGAGATAGTAGAAATGGGTTCTTATAAGGAGATTCTTATTATAAATTAAAGTCATTTTTAATAAGTCCACTAAACAATCCAATTTCTATAATGAATTTCATATTAGAACCAGATATGCAATATAAATGTGTATGTATGGAAGAGAAGATTTAGGTAGGTACTATTTCATCTAGTGGAAGTGGCTGTCAGGTTGAAAATATTCAAACGTTCTAATTTACAGCAACCAGCAACATTCTAGTATAACCGAGCAAGAAATCAAAATTAACATTATTGAACTTATATAATATTTTAGTGTTATGGATAAATCTGAGAAGAATTATTGAACATGTATTATTTTTTTAATCGTTATTAAATTTGTCTTTACATAATTTAATATTTTCATACGTTTACATAATCAAAAGAGATGTTAAAATATTATTGTGATTTCTTTGACAATTAATTAAATTAATATTCGTGTGTTCCGAAATAAATTTTACATTTATCTTACAGATAAGTAACCGTAACATAATTTGACGTAAAAAGACGGATACATTTTATTTTATAAATAAATGTCTATCTTTTAGACAGCTATCTGTCAGGTGGGACAATATTTGTCGATTGTCAAAAAACTGTCAAACCTGAAGCACGGTTTTTTGAAGAAAATCTTAACAATTTGTCGATTTTGTCCATCGAAAGTAGGAGAGAGGTTCTGTCAAACTCATTTGAGGTTGAGGGTTGAGGCTATCTTCGGTTTCCGTGATTGGCTTTTGTGGAGAGAGGTTGTATTATAATAGTTTTTTTCCTATCTTTATAAACTTTAATTTAATTTTTAGTTGTATCTAAATAATTTTTATTGTTTAAAATCAATTGAAAAAAAAAAGATTTAAAGAGGTTTAATAATGGGGGATAGCACAGGGGGGGGGGGTTGGTCCTCCTAGTGTTGAGATGGTAATAAGTAAGAGAGATGATTCAGATATAGAATGTAATATAAATTTAGACAAAACATTTGTAGGAAATAATGATAATTCGGAGACCACTAATCAACATGAGAGTAAAAAAGACAAAAAACAGTATTCTTATCAGTATACCGACACTGGCCCATTTGAGGTCTATATGGAATCAAAAAACAATAACGTCGGAAATTATAGTTTTTTAAAGCTAGCAAAATATATACATGATAAGAAAATTGAGAATATACAAAAAATTAATAAAAAGGGTAAAAACCGAATTAGCGTTATTTTTAAGAAATGGGAATGTGCTAATAAATTTGTTTCAAATATAGAGATTAAAAATGATGGATATGAACTCTTTATTCCTGCTAATAAAGTAACTTGTAGGGGTGTAGTAAATAATGTTGATGCAAGTATTTCTGATGTTGAATTAATTAGTTTTTCGGGTACATCCTCAGTAAATATTAAAATTTTGGAGGTAAGACGTTTTAAAAGAAAATCAAAATATGATTCAGGCAAATACATAAATACAGAGACAGTTGCTTTTACCTTTTCAGGAAAACAAATTCCAAAAGAGGTTTCTATATATGGGATTCCCTTTAGGGTAAAGCCATATATGATTCCGGTGGTTCAATGCTATCATTGTTTTCGTTTTGGCCATACAAAAAATCAATGCAGAGGGGATAAAAAATGTAAAAATTGTGCTGATAAAGCACATGAAGGTGAATGTATGATGAAATGTCTCCATTGTAGTAGTAATTTTCATGTAAGTACTTTTAAAGAGTGTCCTGAATATGTCAGACAACAGAATATTAAAGCTGTTATGTCATTAGATAATCTCTCTTATTTTGAGGCAAGTGAAAGGTATCCATATGTCTCCAATAAAAAGTTATCAAAAGAAAATACATTTAGAGTAAGCCAGGACGAATTTTCACCTCTATCAAATCAGGTTAATATACCTGACAGAATCCCAATTAATGAGCGATGGATAGAAAATATTCGGAGTAACCCAGAACAGTGGTTTAGCAAAAAAACAGAAAATAGCGGGAACAAAAATTAAAGAAAAATTAACGAGTCAAATAAAACTTATGACAGAGAGCTTCACAATCAGAATTTAATATCTCCAAATGGCAGATTTGAAGAGGGAACCTTCTCTGTTAGTTCTAAAATTCCTATCCCTGGATGTTCACGTACAGAACAACTAGAGAGGGAAACGGAAAAAATATTGAATGAAATACTAAAAAAACTGAATTGGAGACATAAGGAAGACCTAATCACCTACTTGAACAAGCTAATTACACATGAAACTTCAACAAATAGAAAATTATTAGATCTAGATGGATCCCAAGAATCCATACATCCTACAATGGAACATAAAAAGTTTAAACAGTAATTATAATAGTTTAAAGATTTTTATACACGATTTTAACCCTAAAGTAATATTATTAAATGAAACATGGTTAAAAATAAATCATCATTTTTATTTAAGAGGGTATAAAATACATCGATTGGATAGATTAGATGGTTATGGTGGTATTGCTACTGCTGTTGATAATAGTTTGGATCATAAAGTAGTATATACTTATAACAATAATAATAGTAAAATTAAAATTTTAGCAGTTAAAATAATTGATTGGGACATAACAATAATTAATATTTATATTCATCCTGGGGCAAAAATAGATTTAAATGGATGGGTTGGGCGAATAGAAAAAATCAGAGGCAATAAAATTATAATGGGTGATCTGAATGCACATAATGCACTTTGGGGAAGTCAGGTAACTACTAATGCTAATGGAAGAATAATTGCTGACTCTCTAGAGGATTTGGATCTAGTTTGTTGCAATGATGGAAGATCCATACGGATTACACTCCCAGGTCAGAATGCTTCAGCAGTAGATCTAACACTAATCTCCTCGGAAATAGTGAACAGATGTCAATGGGATGTGTTAGAGGACTCGGGTGGTAGTGATCATTTCCCAACGATGTGTAAAATCCAGACACAAATTCAACATACATCTATCCAAAAAAGTTACAAAAGAAACATTAAAAATGCCAATTGGGAAAAATACTGTTCAAAAATAGAAGAACTAATGAAAAGTGGGTGTAAAGAATATAGCACCTTTACGCAAATTATGGAGAAGGTGAGTGATGAAGAAATACCCTTTTTGGAAACAAAAAAGCACACAGGAAAAAAGAAAAGTCCTCCATGGTGGGACACGGAATGCTCAAATTTAATTAAAATGAGGAAAGAAAAAATCAAAAAATACAAAGAAGATGCAAGTACAGATAATTATATAGAAATCAAAAAAATCTTTGCCTATAGTAAAAAAATATTTAAAAATAAAAAAAGAAATAGTTTTAGATGCTTTTGTAATGGACTAAACAGGGACACTCCTCTAGCAGAAATATGGCGAACTGGTAAACAGTTCTCCACATATCAAAATGCAATAATTCCTGCCAAACTTCCCAGCAAACACATAGCTTTGGATATATTAAATAAATTGGGAATTGATATAACAGATCCAGAATTTACTGTTATCCAATCCAATGACAATGTGGAGGACATTTCCAGAGAGGAAATAATAAGTGTCATTAAAAAAAAGGATAAGGCTACTGGCTTAGATCTAATAACATATAGTATGATTGGCAGACTTCCTCAGGTAGCATTAGAATCACTGTCAATAATATTTAATCAAATAATGAACAGAAAAGCTGGATTTCCACAAGAATGGAAAAACACTCTTGTTATTCCTTTCTTAAAACCCTATAAAGATCCATTATGTGCAGACAACTATAGAAATATTGCCCTAGAGTCATGTGTGGGCAAAATACTCCAAAATATAATTAAATTAAGAATTGAACAAATAATTGAAAAAAATTGTATATTGAATCCAAAACAGTTAGGATTTAGAAGAAATAAAGGGTGTAACGATAATTTAGCTCTAACAATAAATTATATTAGAACAGGATTTAGTAAAAATTTAAATACAATAAATTTTTTTGGATATTAGTAGGGCATATGATACTGTCAATACGTTTTTGCTATATAAATATCTAATAAAGTATGGTATTCCAACAACCTATACAAACCTAATTATGCAATTCTTGCTCAATAGAAATATTTATATTAAAGATAAATCAAACAATATACTAGGCCCAATCCAAGCATCAACTGGATTGCCACAAGGGTCTCCTCTCAGTCCAATATTGTTTAATTTGTACTCTAAGTCTTTACATGATTTAATCAAACCTGAAATGGAGTGCTTCCAATATGCAGATGATTTTGTAATTCTGGTACAAGGGTCAGATATATATAAATCAATTAATTGCTTAAATACTTACTTACAAAAATTACAGGAGTGGTTTGAAACACACAACTTTAAAATCTCAGCACATAAATCAAAAGCAATAATATTTAGAAAAAGAGCTTAAGCTTATAACTAATACAGTGTAACTTGAATATGACAATTCAAATAAATGATATGATAGCTAAAGCAAACAAAGGAATTAATGTTATGAGAGCAATTTGTGGTACAAAATGAGGATCTGACCCAAACATTCTTTTAAGCTTATACAAAGGGATAGTAAGATCTCATTTAGATTATGCAGCCAATCTTTTAAATCCTTGCAGTAAAAGTCTGATGATGAAGTTGGAACAAGTACAAAATGTGGCCTTAAGGATTATAACAGGTTGTCTACGTTCTACACCAATTTTAATATTACAAGCGGAATGTTCAGTATCCACACTAAAAGTTAGAAGGGAAATATTGGCTCATAAGTATATATTGAAACAAATGTCTGAAAAAAATAACATAGTAATAAGAAGTTTAAATAAGTTAAATGAAGCTATAAACGCAAATAACCAATTTTGGAAGAATAAAGCTATACCAGACTACTCATTAGCATATACGGACATACTCAAAAAATCAAAAAATATAATCCGATACAAAATTAATCCCATATATGAAGTAGAAAGAAAAATTCTTTTGTATCCCTATTACAATTAATAGCCTAGAATATGAAAAATATGAAATTGAATCTAATGAAATGTTTTTAGCAAAATATGGTGGAATATATAGTAATCATACCTATGTATATACAGATGGATCTATCGACCCACAAACAAACCAATCTGGATTTGGAATTTATATACCACAGATTAATTACAAATTTTCATCAAGGCTCCATAATTACACACAAATCTGTACAACTGAAATGATAGCTATATATAAAGCTATCTCTCTGTGCATTGAGAAGGGGATCATGAAAGCAGTTATCTTTGCGGATTCAAAAAGTGCTTTATCCAAAATTTCCAGTCTCAAATGGGATCAAATGGATTACGTAACCATAATGACCAAAAAACTATTGGTAGAAGCTAATAATATGGGATTCTCGATAGGAATAGAATGGGTACCTGGACATCAGGGGATTAAAGGTAATGAGGTAGCTGATAGGCTGGCGAATATTGGGAGAGAATTAAGAGTACCATATAATATAAAAAATGTTAGTACAGATATCTTTTGCGTTACAAAAAAAGACATTTTAACACAGTTCTACAATGAATGGCATTCCCAAATTAAACATAAAGATCCAAACTATTGCAGATTGCAGTGTGATTTCCCCATAAAACCATGGTATGCCAAATGTGGGTATATGGGCAGAAATACCATAACAAATATTAATCGTTTACGTAGTGGACATTGCAAAACTCCTTGCTATCTCTACAAAATAGGTAAAACGGAAACACCGATATGTGAATGCGGAACCATTGGAACAGTGATCCATATCTTCTTTGAATGTCCCATAAACAAACACAAAAATATGGATCTGTATTTAGAACTAATAAAAGCAGGAATAGAAAGTCCAATATCTTTACATAGTATTCTATATAAACCCTCTGAGAAAGTTATAAAAATAATTATTAAATTCATCAAATTTTTTCAAATCGATCTATAAAAAATTTTTTTTTTTATACTTGTCAAAATAACAAAATAAATCTAGAAAATACTGGAAATATCCTAACATACAAAAATGTACGTCCTTAAAATCCTTAATCCTAACCGAAGGTAGCATTACCCATATACCTAATGTGACAATGTTTGGAAGCTACCCCCAAACGAGAAAAGTCTAATCTAACCTTAAATGAAGAAGATAAACAAATGGAAAAGCTAATCTTTCAGTATCACCCAGTTGTCAATTAGCAGTAAACAGTAACCTTAAAGGAAGAAGATAAACAAATAATGGAAAAGCTGATCTTTCAGTATCACCCAGTTGTCAATTAGCAGTAAACAGTAACCTTAAATGAAGAAAATAAATAAATGGAGAAGCTCATCTTGCAGTATCACCCAGTTGTCAATTAGCAGTAAAAAGTAACCTTAAATGAAGAAGATAAACAAATGAAAAAGCTGATCTTTCAGTATCACCCAGTTGTCAATTAGCAGTAAAGTAAACAGAAGTAGAAATTTATCCCTGGTTGTGCATTGCCTAGAGCAAGACGAGCATAACCTTACATGTACTGGGTAAATGATTATATAATCGAAACCCAAAAACAAACGAAGAAGAAGAAGACAATATTTGTCTGGAAGTGAAAAGACCGGTCCTTTCATGCAAGAAGTTTATTATTTTAAAAATTTAGTATTTAATTCTTTCGAAAATTTTGTACAAAATTGTACAACAGATTAAAATATTATTCTGTTGTCCTTCTAGCCTTAAATAGGAGAAAGACAGAAAACATTATGTGAAATGAATGTAGATCCAATTGATTGGATACCCTGTCACATGGTGATGGGCAAAATCACTAGTTCGTTAATAAGGGTTGTGTTAAAAACTATTTTTGTTAATTTTCCCAAAAATATTTGGTAAAAATAGTAGGGTCAACCCAACGTGACAATGTTAAACTATAAACGTAACGTCTTTCAATATGGTGGGTGCGCTTTTACCTATACGTAGAAATAAGCCTTTAATACACAGTAAATAATTCCATGGCCTCCGTAAATAATTTTTTTTGGCAATGGCGCTATATATCATAGCACAAAATACGATTGCAAAATCACTACGGTCATATTTTAGTTAATCAAAGAGAATACGTTGATAACACGTTGCCAGTTAAAAAGTGGCCCCAAATATTTTTAATTTAATTAATAGTAATTAAGTAATTAATTTTTGAACAAAAATTTGATTTCGCTTCACAGTTGCCTCCACTTCTAGCTGATTTTTGGAATGTCTTCATCGATAAGGAACAAATTTGTGTCTATGCTTTGTCGATATGCTTAAGCGGGTGGAATGTTTAGTCACGGTATATATATATATATATATATATATATATATATATATATATATATATATATATATATATATATATTTATATATATATATATATATATATATATATATATATATATTGTTATGCTATGTAAAATTGAAAATAATATTGGTTTGCTCTTAATATATTATTTCAAAGTATAAAATATAATAATTCAAAATATTTTAACTGATAAACTATAAAAGATATTTCGAAGAAATGAAAGTCCATTATCTTTGGATTACCTGTAGTAAACAAAATTTAAAGACATGCATAAATTATTTTCTTTGTAAAATATATTTGAGTGAACGTAGTGAAATAATGGAACAATGCGAGTGGATTTTCCAAATAGACTTGTACGCCGATACGGTGAATAAGACAATAGAATCGAAATATTTAAAATGTATAATTCTCCGTTAGTTTTTAAGAATTTGTAGAAACGATTAGCATGTTAATAGTTTTTAGGAAAGTTATAATTGTAGGTAAAATTGTTGTTTGTTATCTAAATGGTAGATGGGGATAAATATGACGAAATTTGATTGGCGGAGATTGGAAAAAGTGGGATATTTATGTAGGAATGAGAGTTAAGCTAGATTTTTGAGGGAAAAAAGATAATCAGTTGTTTTCCAAAGGTGCAAGGCGAACAGTCGTTGTTTTCTGGTGGTTCCCAAGTTATAGTAAGTATTAGAAGTGAATGTTTGTGAGTTTCCTTGGAGTTAGTGTATCTGACGGAAGCTGATCCAGAAAAATACTTTAAGTTATACTTTTCTACTTATATATTCAAAGAGTCACTGTTCAGGCCGGAACGAGAGATTCAGTTTATCGAGAGGAGAACAGGCTAGCATCTTTTTGAAAGATACGTGCATCTGAAGGAGATCGTTGAACATGAGAGGCTCGCAATAATTTGTTTGATTACCTAGGGAACTGCTAAGAATATATAGTGTAGGCTACAAGAATCAAGGATTTGGACAACTCATCAGAGAGATAGTTTTTTTCCATTCGTTAGTTTTTCTTTATCAACAAAGTTTTTTTTTACTTGCTTCAGAAAAGATAGAAATATTTATCAGGAGATATAGAACAACAATTTTGATTTGAAATTTTAATTTATATAGTATATAACATTAACATTTGAAGGTTCACGTACGTAGAACAAAATTTTGGTAATCATTATATGAGATATTTTTTGTTGAAGATATTTGAGTGTGAATTTTATTTCAATATATAATTTTGTATCATATATGTTTATTATTCTGGTATATCTTAGACCTTACCTATCATATGTAAAGCATAGATATTGAAGCACGAATATAACCCTAAGATAAGAGAATTAAATAGTGTGATAATATCATAATTGCATTATTTAAATAAGTTTAATTAATTAATTAATTAGGTAAATAATTGCTTGGCGCACCTCTGACTTTTAATATCACATTAATATGTATATATATATATATATATATATATATATATATATATATATATATATATATATATATATCTATATATATGTACATATATATATATATATATATATATATATATATATATATATCTATTGTGGTTTAGTGTAGACTGATTATGGATATCGTATACTTGTTAGCCGTTTGCAGACCTGTGTAAGAGTTTCTCTCATCACGCGAGTTCTTACGTTAACATATTGCTTGTAGGGCCAAAAAAAATTCTGATAAATAAATGTAAGTTTTTTGATATACAGGATGTTTTATTATTGTTATACTATAATTTTAGATAGTACAAAATAAGTAGAGATATTCAAAGAGAAGAGATGATGACTAATATACCATGGACCCGCCAAGAATAGGACCAAAATCAAGAAATGATGGAAGATGACGGACGAGTAGACATCGAAGACTACGTTCTCAGTGAACACAGTAAACATAATACGGACTCTCGACACCATTTTACTAGTAAAGACAAAAAAATCACTGGATGGCACATTCTCCACGATCAAATTTACGAATGCCTAGAAAGAATATTATTAG
Organism: Diabrotica undecimpunctata; assembly: GCF_040954645.1. Taxonomy (NCBI): domain Eukaryota; kingdom Metazoa; phylum Arthropoda; class Insecta; order Coleoptera; family Chrysomelidae; genus Diabrotica; species Diabrotica undecimpunctata. The sequence goes on from NC_092803.1 coordinate 101,524,979, forward strand.
TCATATTCCCGGAGTAAAAAATGTTTTAAACAATTCTAATACTTCGAAAACTTGCTGGGGATTATATAATACAGAAGCAATGATAAAGAAAATCGTGTATTATACAAATATCTATTTACCCAAATTACAAGACAATTAAAGCAGAGAAAGAGATTGCCAAGACACTTACACTACAGAGATATATGCTTTTATTGCCTAATATACATGACTGGGGTATAAAAGGCCTAATAAACAACTACTAAGGAACTTTATGAGAATCCGATAGCTGCACCTGCTTGCTTTATCACCAGAATGCCTTTATTTTTTAGGAAGGGCATTAAGATTTGACGTCAGTTACAGAAACTAAAGAACAGAGTACGATAATTTGCCTGCTATTAGAGAAATAATTAAACGTTGTGTGCCAAATGTCAAGAAAATTTCGAAGTTCGAGAGTATTGTACGGGAGATGAATGATGAAATGTTTCGGAAAATGTCGGCAATATATTGCTAACAAACATACCAAATATGGTATTAAAATATATGCCTTAGAAGGTTTAAGAACGTTTTATACCTGCAATATGGAAATCTATGCAGGAAAACAGCGGATGGACCTTTTTATCCAGACAACTCTTCATCTGCTGTTGTTAAGCGTATATCATATCCTATATTAGATACCGGTAGAAACATTCCACTTGAAAATTATTTCACATTAGTGCCGTTAGCTAAAGAATTACTTGGTAGAAAAACTACGCACGTGAGGACCCTAAAAAAAACAAGAGGGAAATTTCACCAGTATTTATAAAAGAGAAACAGCCTGCACCCAGTAGCATGTTTGGTTTCCAGAAGGAAACATATAATGCTATCATATAAAACCTTCAAAAAAACTTGCTAATTTTGTCTAGATTTCACTCGGGTGAATATCGATTAGGAGTCTGGTTAACAGATAAAACCGAGATTATCACATTCTACAACCTAATAAAAGGAGAAGTCGATGTGGTTTACGAATTAAAATCAACGTATTTTATTTTCACATTTAGTTAACGCTGGCCATTTAGAATTTTTTTACAGTTCGAGACGTTGCTGCTAAGTATTAATTAAAATATAGTATATAAAACTATTACTGGAGTTGTTGAAAAAACAGTATAGTAATTTAGTAGAATTCATCTGAATAAAATCGTTCATCGATTAGGTCTTTGCCAATTAATATACAAACCATGTTAAGGTTATATTTAAATATGCCCCGGATTGAACAAAATAGAGTAGCGCCTAGAGAAATTTGTATTCTTTGTCCAAGAAGGAAGAACAAAAAGTCAAAAAACGATGTGTTGGCTACAATGTTGCTATTTTCACTGAACATTCTATTTTCACATGCAGAACGTGTTCTGGCAAAAAGATAATAGTGATACGTCAAGAGATTAGGTTTTTCATTAATACTTTGTCTTTGATCTCATTTCATTGATAACATTCATCTAAATATAGATATATGTATAAATATGTATATATACATATATATATATATATATATATATATATATATATATATATATATTATATCAATGGTATTCCGGGTTTGACTCCGCGTTAAATGTTGTTGGTTTTGATAAAAACCATTTTGACGACGTATCGGCAAGATCTCACTTGCCATTTTCAAGTCTCTCTGGATGGTCTGCTTCTTGTCGATGTTCGAGTGGAAGTTGCAGACATCGACAAGAAGCAGACCATCCAGAGAGACTTGAAAATGGCAAGTGAGATCTTGCCGAAACGTCGTCAAAATGGTTTTTATCAAAACCAACAACATTTAACGCGGAGTCAAACCCGGAATACCATTGATATAACATACAGCTCCCGCGGAAATATCAAAACTAACATATATATATATATATATATATATATATATATATATATATATATATATATATATATATATATATATATATATATATATATATATATAGCAAAAAATACGACCATTCATTAAATTTGGAATATATTCAATGGTTGAATAGCAGAGGTTTTATCGATTAATAATTGGCAAATAAAAGTCGTCAACTACTTTATTGATTTATTCGAATACGTTTCACTTTTATTTTTAAAAGCATCATCAGTTCACTACAAATAAAAAAGATTTTAGAATATAAGTAAACAAACCAACAGGGTTCATACTTACAAAAACAATTTGTAGGGTTTTTTTATAGATGATATAAAAACTCTACGATAACTTAACATTAAAGATTAACAACTAAACGAGAGAAACGAAACAAAAAAATACAAGTAAAACTGTAAGAACATTAGTTCATTTAATTTTAACCGATGGCTTCATTGGAATGTTGGTTTAAGCTCTTTCGAGGGTCAAACCAGACTAATCTTTTCGATTGTTTTCAATCAGCTCTAGGATGTCATAATTAAAATTCGGATGATAGGCAAAATGCCTTTTTTGTCTATTTTGCCTATTATAATTGTTTTTTGCACTTTTTGTCTTTTTTCGTAAATTCCGCCTATTTCTGCCTTTTTAAAAATTTCATGGTACTACCCATGATATTATTCTATTACTAAACCATTCTATAATAAAAATTTTGGGTCAATAATAAAATATCAATGGTTTGTTTATAACAGATTTCTAGGAAAATGTACCTGATCGAGACTTGAGGGTTAAGTATTTGGAAATCCCTAAGCTTTATTAGTTTATTATCAGTTGTACAGTTACAGTTACTGTATCAGAGTCACAAATTGCTATATCCTAGTTTAGTTTTGTTGCGTATACCGAAAAGCAAAGAACACGTTTTAAAACGTTTTAGACATTTGTATGAAAAGATGACATATAAATTAAGGCTATGGATCGCACCTTATTAGGAACTTTCTCTAGAAGGAGATGGAGCATTTTGTAAACCATGCGGCAAATCGGTAAGTTTTATTTTTTCTCGTCCCACAACATAACTAAATTCTAAAGCGGTTTTAGAATTCTAATTATTTTTTTTTTAATTCTCAGATTTCAAGTAGAAAAAAGTATTTTATTGACCAGCATTGTGGAACCCCACTTCATAAACGTAATTTGGAAAAATTAAATTACTTAGAATTAAGTTAAATTACTTAATTAAAAAACTTAGAATTAATAAACAAAATGTTTTGTATCAGATAAGAATTTCAAAGTAATGTTATTATAGACAATACCTTTGATATTATTTTCCTCAAAGGTATTGGTACGAACCAGACGTTGTTTTTACAAATACGGATTTTGAAAAATTAAAGGCAAATATCGAGCACAATCTTAATAATCAAATCTTGCAAGTACTTTCGCTTTCTACAGCATCATCATGGGCATTTCGTCAAATTTGGGCTATCCAGCAAGCGCAGAATATGATAAACATGAAATTAAACATAAATTGTACATAATACTACACTAAAATAAGGACAAACAGTTTAAAATTATTTAAAAATTATTCTACGCTACATTCTTGTCGGCAACAGGAGAGAGAATCAACATTAACCAATTTTATTTATATAAAACAATTTCCGAAGTAGAAATTAAAATGTTAAATAACACTTATTGTAAAGTAAAATTGTGGCATATTCCCAATAAAAAAGAGTAAGCTGCCATTTAAATCCATTTCGCCCAAATTTGATTATCTTAGAACATTGTTCAAATGCTAAAAGGACAACAGGTCAAATAAAACCAATAAAGTTTGGCAACGTTAAAACGAAAGTACTTAAGCAAGATTTGATTATTAAAATTGTGCTCGATATTGGCCTTTAATTTTTCAAAGTTCATTTATTCGAGCACTCAACCTTATATCAAATACGGATTTGCCTGTAAACACAAGAGAAATGTTATTTAGATTATCTTCTATACATTTACGGAAAAACCAAGTGCGTACAATACGCTTGATTTTTTAAAAATTAAAGCAGGGATTTTCGGAAAATAGATAGTAGGAATGAATGTGTATGATTGGCTATGGAAAACAAGTGAAGGAGAGTAGATAGTCGGTGTTAAAATAGAACGAGAAAATTTCGAGTATTGTGCTTTTACCAGCCAGAACGAACAGTCCAGTTTGAAAACGGTGTGTTAAAGATAAGTACAAGTTGTGTTGTTGTGTGGGTTAAGTTGGTGATTGCAGAATAGAGAAAGGCTATCCGAGATCAAGTCAAGAATTCCAAACTTCTTGTGTCCGAAGAGATTCAAAATTCTGTGAATAAAGGAAAGAAAAATTATATAAGATTTGCACTAGACACCCAGTCGTCGTGAAAAAACTATTGGAAGAAAGAGTGCCATTGTTATTTTGAAACGAGATTTGATTTGTGGAGAGAATCTGAACGAGTGCTGTTTTTCGTAACAGTTTTGGAAGGAGGAAGCAGAAAAACACGTGTTGGAGAACTTGGACAGCCTTGTGGGAACACAATCAGGAGAAATAATAAAATCAGTTGAAAGTAAAATTAAAATCAGATAATTGACACAGAATTAAAATTTGTTTTCTTTTAAGAAATAATAATTAAAGTAATTTTTACATTAAATTAAATAGATTTGGCTAAAAAGGAGATAACTAAATTAAGGATTCTTTTGTTTGAAGATTAGATAAGAAATAATATATACACGACAACGAAACACTGCAGCAGTTAAGCCAGGGGAAACATATGCATAAACTAAAATAAATCAGCGAAACCAAAACAGTATTAATAATAATATAAACAATACTGATATTAACTAGGCTCAAGACAATGTACCTTAACAATGCTATATTACCAAGCTTAAGAGCTTAATAAAGAATCTAATTAACCAAGTTAATGTTAAGTTTATTATCAAACGAAATTAACATACTTAGCTTTAATTTCTAAGACCCATTTCACGCAGGTCAGTCATATAAAAAAAGACGGATATTATGCCTATTTCAGAAACCACCCAGATTTAACCACCCATGGTTTCGGCCATTGCTATAAAAAATATAAGAAGCACTATGGAATAAATAACTACACGTACTCTTACAAGTTACCACCTAAGGTGGGTGTCACTAGGTGACTCAATATTTAGAATTCTTACAATTTTTCACCACAATATTCTCAAGCTTGAATAACGGAAAAACAATATATATATATATATATATATATATATATATATATATATATATATATATATATATATATATATATATATATAATATATATATATATATATTATATATATATATATATATATATATATATTATATATATATATATTATATATATATATATATATATATATATATATATATATATATTTATTTACGGTAACAATTGACTTCCCACATGTAAAGTTGTAGTTTCAATTGGCTTCCGCTGGTCAATTGGCATCCGGTATTCGGATGCCAATTGACCTCTTCAAAATAATATCAGAAACGCATAGTGGATGATATTATAAGGCTCTTTACGCGATATGAACCCGGAATCCAATTGGACCGTTTTTTGATTCGTAAATAAATCGTAGTTCGAGGCAAAAAATAAGCAGCGCCACCATCGATTTGTGTATATTGAGTTGAAGCGATATTCATGTCGTTACAGCTTAGCGGTTCAATTGGCATCTACAGGATGTGATACGATTTTGGAAGCCAGTTAGTCACTTAGATTGTCTTAGATTCCAGGTTTATAAAGGTTCGAGTAACATCTGGTCGATTCGCGTTTGAGTTTAATTCTTAGAATGGATATTTTTTGTTTAGTTTTTGGATTTACAATATATTATTGTTTTTATCTTACTTTCTTGTTATCTGCAGTCTTTTATTCTTTTTGAAAGGTTTTATAACCTTATTTCTCAGCGCCATGTGTATAATTTTTTGAAGCACATTGCTAAAACGTTGTGTATTAAAAAGCATTTAATGTTAGGGGTTGTAAATGCATTAAAAATGTTGTGAATTTTGAAAATGTGGTTTGGCGCTGTGTTAATAAGATTCTTTCGTTAAGATGCTTAGTTTTTATCTATCTCTGGTTATGCTTTGTCTTTTTTTCTGTGAAAATATTAACTAATATTATAAATGTGAGTGTAAGGTGTTTGTCGGCTTGTTTTTTTTTCGCATTCCCTGTTTAACTTTTTAACCGATCATATTGATTATTTTTGCAATTTTGACAGGGACACAAATAAGCACAGATGATACATTTTATTAAAAAAAGTTGTATTTTCAAGGGATACTTCTCGGCAGAAGACGCCATCACAATCGAATCGAGGATAAAAGCTAGTATTTTATATGTAAATGAGAATGCAATCCACTCTCAACTGATCAACATTTAATATGTCATCACAGGTGTTCCGTGTGCAATGCTGCCAGGTCACCCATGTACAGCTTGGAACAACAAGAGCCATTTGCTGATCGGTTTAGGTCACCGAAACCCAACCAATTATGATTGGATCAACAGAAACAACTAATCCGTGGGCTAATACCCCTACTGGCATTGAATTATACTATTGATCCAATGGTCGCAGAACAACACAACCCATCAAGTGTGAAACGCCAAACAGCTGTTTCGGTCCGCCAGACCTTATCAGTGACGCTTGGCTTCTCTATTGGAAAGTTGTCCGTTCTGCTTAAGGGGACAAGGTCCTCTGAATCTCAAATGTAAATGAGAATGCAATCCACTCTTAACTGATCAACATTTAATATGTCATCACAGGTGTTCCGTGTGCAATGCTGCCAGGTCACCCATGTACAGCTTGGAACAACAAGAGCCATTTGCTGATCGGTTTAGGCCGCCGAAACCCAATTAATTATGTTTAGATCAACAGAAACAACTACTCCGAGGGCTAATACCCCTACCGGCATTGAATTATACTATTGATCCAATGGTCGCAGCACAACACAACCCATCAAGTGTGAAACGCCAAACAGTTGTTGCGGTCCGCCAGACCTCATCAGTGACGCTTGGCTTCTCCATTGAAAAGTTGTCCGTTCTGCTTAAGGGGACAAGGTCCTCTGCATCTCAAATGTAAATGAGAATGCAATCCATTCTTAACTGATCAACATTTAATATGTCATCACCGGTGTTCCGTGTGCAATGCTGCCAGGTCACCCATGTACAACTTGGAACAACAAGAGCCCTTTGCTGATCGGTTTAGGTCACCGAAACCCAACCAATTATGTTTGGATCAACAAAAACCACTACTCCGAGGGGTAATACACCTACTGGCATTGAATTATACTATTGATCCAATGGTCGCAGATCAACACAACCCATCAAGTGTGAAACGCCAAACAGCAGTTTCGGTCCGCCAGACCTCATCAGTGAAGCTTGGCTTCTCCATTGGAAAGTTGTCCGTTCTGCTTAAGGGGACAAGGTCCTCTGAATCTCAAATGTAAATGAGAATGCAATCCACTCTTAACTGATCACATAGGTGACCTAGCAGCATTGCACACGGAACACCTGTGATGACATATTAAATGTTGATCAGTTAAGAGTGGATTGCATTCTCATTTACATTTGAGATTCAGAGGACCTTGTACCCTTAAGCAGAACGAACAACTTTCCAATGGAGAAGCCAAGGGTCACTGATGAGGTCTGGCGGACCGAAACAGCTGTTTGGCGTTTCACACTTGATGGGTTGTGTTGTTCTGCGACTATAGGATCAATAGTATAATTTAATGCCGGTAGGGGTATTAGCCCTCGGAGTAGTTGTTTCTGTTGATCCAAACATAACTAGTATTTTATAGTATAGCAAAGTAATACATTTTCGGGTAGATCAGATATGTAGGATTTAGTGCTCGCTCTTCTACCTATATTTTATTAAAGTGTCTTATGAAATTTCAATTTCTGGATCATTTTTTGTCTTTAACTGGGATATTATTACTCTCCTGCCTTCTACTATTCTTTGCTTTTCTCACCACTCCTGCTGATATCTCTATATTTGTGTTTCGTTTATTTATTCGTTCATAGTTTGTTATTAATTTTGCCTCACACATATTTGCGTCTTAATAATTTTAATAATATAGAAATCTTATTACCTGAATAAAGGAATCATGTTTTGTTCAAATAAATTTAATAAATTAAAACCATTTCTACATACCATTTTAAAGATAATCATAACAACTTGAAAACACTACAACAAATGAAATGGAATAAGCAGTTGTTCCACATCTCTAACGTAAGGATATGAAGAAAAATTGATTCTTAATATCGTGTGTATTTTTCACCAGCGCGAATTAGTGCTTGAAATCTACGTGGCATGCTGCGTATAAGTCTGTCGATATCTTGTTGAGGTACCTATATTTTCCCATTCTTCGATTAGAGTTTCTTTTAGTTGTTGAAGGATTTGAGGTGGATGTGGGCGCCTCGGGACACATCTATCTAACATATCCCAAAGATGTTCAATTAGTATAAGCGAATAAATGCAATACACTCTTAACTGCTCAACACATCAAGGTGTTATAGCAGGTGTTCCGCGTGCAATGCTGCCATGTTCACTATTGGAGTCACTGGAGTAGTTGTTGCTATTGATCCAAAAAGTTAAGCTTTGCTTGGGTTTTGGGTAACCTTAACCGACAGCAAATGACTCTTGTTTTCCACGCTGTACATGTGAACATGGCAGCATTGCACGCGGAACACCTGCTATAACACCTTGATATATTGAGCAGTTAAGAGTGTATTGCAATTTTTCGCTTATATTTTATAGTCAGAGGACACAGACCCCAAAGCAGAACGGACAACTTTCCAATGGTGAACCCAAACGTCACTAATGATAGTCTGGGTGGACCGAAACAGCTGTCTAGTGTTTCACACTTGGTGAGTTGTGTTGTTCTGCAACCATTTGGATCAATAGTGTAATTCAACACCGGGAGAGGCATTAGCCATCGGAGTAGTTGTTGCTATTGATCCAAAAAGTTAAGCTATGTTCAATTAGATTTAGATCGAGACTCAGGGGTGGCCAATCCATGGTTTGAATCCCGTGCTGCTGAAGGAAGTTCTTGGTTTTGATTTCCTTTTACGACCCTGTCCAATGCGTCTTTTATATCGACCGGTTTCTACATATCGATTCCAAGCATGATGGATGACGGAAGAACTGACGATAAAATTCCTTGCCACCTGTCGAATACTGGTACCATTTTCATTAGTAACAACAAGAACGATTTCTTGCTTATTTGTATATCATTCTGTCATCTCTCATTTTGAAAAACTAGTGTGAAACTTAACAATTTATGATGAAATGTAAAATTTCTAGAATAAAACAACTGAAAACTTTTGTTTTCTGTATTTCCACAAAATTTATTTAGTAATTGTCACTACAGCTGTTTCGGCAACTTGCCTTTCTTAAGTGATGGTTAACCTACTGTGCGTTCAGGTTATATAGTTTCACTGAACAGGTTGAGGAGGGGGGGAGTTGTTAGTCTCAAGTTCGTCATTCAGAATTGGTGTCTTTTAATTTTCATAGATTCTAATAAAGATAGCTTAAGGCTTTTATTTTGGACGTGAAGAATTTGAAATTGGTCGTTAAAAGAATGATTATGATCTAGAAGGTGAAGTGCATATGTGGATTCTGTTTTCCTATTATTGAAAGCCCTTTTATGTTCTGTTATACGTTTGTTGAAGGCTCTACCGGTTTGACCGATGTAAGCTTTTGGACAGTCTCCACAGGTGAGTTTATAAACCCCAGTGTGTAAGTGCATGTTTTTCGTTTGGCTCTTGTTGTTCTTAATATATTTAAATGCTGGTGTTATTCTTTTCTTTTGATCTGTCTGGCTATTTTAGTTAATATATTACCTGTATATGACGTGATCGAGCAATATATTGTATTGGGCTTTTTCTCTTGTGGTGGGAAGATTGATTTAAGGGCTTTCTTGAGTAGTTTTTGCTGTAACATTTTGTTTATTATGTGTTCGTTGTATCCAATATTTATTGCTATAAGTTTAATGATATTCAATTCTACTTCGAAGTTATTATTTGACATTGGGATTTCTGTCAATCTGTGGAACAGACTATAGTAGGCTGCTAATTTATGTTGTGCAGGATGGGATGAAGTACTGTGTATGGTTGTGTCAGTATGTATAGGTTTATGAAATACAGAGAACTCGTGTTTGTTTTCAATTCTTATAATTTTTAAGTCTAGAAAATTTATTGACTGGTTTTGTTTTATTTCTCTTGTAAATTTAATATTACTATGGATTGAATTAACGTATGATAAGATTTGGCCAAATTCATGAAACATAAAATAATGCAATGTCAAAACATGTAGCATGTTATTAATTATTCATACTTTATAGTACATTCTTAACTTTTGTTTAAGGTATTTCATACCGAAATTAAGAAGTATTCATGGTTTAGCCTATTTCTCCTTCGTGGCTATGAGTAATTGCATTAAATCAGAGTTGTGCAGCTGATTTGTAAAATGGGATTATTTCGTAAACTGTTAAGTTTTAAAGTTATTAACAATTATACCTTTTTTTACAACCTTACAACCACAGTTGTAAGAAGTCAGATACCAAAAAATAAAGGAGAAAGTTATGTGCACTTTGCGTTCGGCAATAATGTGCCTGTTGTCTTAAACATCTTCACTTGCAAAAATTTTCACAGTGAGTGTTATCAAATGGTCGTATACTCTTATAAGTGTCATCGAAAATGCAAATCGAAGAGAAATACGAACAAGAACGAGAAAATACAGCCCATATAGCCCATAATGCGACGTAACAGCCCAAGACATGAAGTTACAATCATTGTAACATTTAATTTTAACATTTAATCCTACTATACCAGAATTTCTTTAGTAATACCAAATAATTCATTACAACAGAGCTCTTTTACTCAGGGAATAATCAGACTAGAGTTGTTAAAAGACGATAAAACATTTTTAAATTACTGAGCTTAAAAAATGTAAAATAAAAGTATTTAGCAAATTAAATCAAATTTGAAGCTGTCATAATTTTAAAAGAAAAATATTCAATCTCGAAAAAAGCAATAACTACCTGCCTACAATTTATAGATAAAGAGTTATATACTCTAACAAGTTAAATTTTTAAACATCCGTTTCGACAACAAAATATTACAATGACTGAACAGATGAATTGACTCAGGTAGAATTCCACCGAAACCTTTAGGTATTATTGTCGACTTGAGTCATAAACCAATGGATGCTAAAGGTCCAAAGCCAATCGATGCCAAAGAAACCGCAACAGCGATTGATGCCAATTGGTACCGCAACAGAATTCGCTGTATATTGTGGCCCGTGAATATTCACGGATGCCAAATGGGAATACTTTTCGTCCAGAAGTCAATTGGTACTACAAAGAAATATATATATATATATATATATATATATATATATATTATATATATATATATATATATATATATATATATATATTATATATATATTATATATATATATATATATATATATATATATATATATATATATATATATATATATCTGTTGCAATACACTTGAGAGTATATTGTAACAGATTTGGTGTCTTACATTATTTTTATTTATTTTATACTCTAGGAACTCCGGGAAGCTTTACAAAACCTCTGAATAATAACAATACTTGATCATCACATAGTAGACGTGGAGCTTGACTTGCTATAGATCTGATATACGCACCGATGGATAAACGAATCACCTCAAATAATTCTCGACTACCCATTATATACAAGATTTTTGTATTTTATCTCATTTGACTGTATAACTGTTTTTAATTAACTACCATCTATCTCGAGGTGGTTGCACTTTTTCCATCGTTCTATATACTCTTTAAATTATTTTCTTTCGTTTTTATTGACGATAGACAACATCTGAGCAAGAATCAACTAAGACGTTTATTGCAGGTTAAAACTGATATAACCTTTACTGTAATTTGTATTTTCTTCACAAAATATAAAATTTTCCAACTTATTACTAATGATACACAATTCTAGAATAAATTTGCCATTAAATTAAATTTCTAATAATATTTGCTACCCTTTCAGACCAATATTGAGATAATAACAAAGTTACCTGTAAGTTCTTAATGATTTATTAAACTATCGAAATCAATCAGTTTAATGGCTGATAACTATTTCAAATTAAATTACTCGATTTCCCCAAGGGATATAATATTCTGACCAAAATAGACACTGACGGAGAGAGCCCATTTTGAATATTATTCGAACTAATGTTAATTGCGCAAGTTTGGCCTGGTATTAGCAAATCAAAACAGCAGCCCTACATGTATAGATTACTTTAACAAATTATACCGTTAACAGGAGTGAGGTTGTGAATATAGCGTCTATTTTTAGATATTAAATAATTTGTTTAAACTACTTAGCCGCTAATTATTAGACATAAAATTTTAATGAATTTCCTGTACATAAAACTTAAAATAAATTTACTAGAAATAATTTCGTATAAAGAATCCCCGAATTGTTTGTACGGCATCACTTCAGACGGACTGCACCAAATTAGATAATTTTTTTTGTTGTGCTTGTTGTTATCAGGAGAAGGTTTGTGTAAAAGATAATGTTCAAAAAATTTTACGGAAAGATCTTAAAATCAGTTTTTCTGACATTTTAAATCGCAATATAATTAATAGATGGCACCATACTATGAGTAACAAAGGAAGCTATGATTAACAAAATAAATAGAGAGTTATTGAAGACCTCTTTTATGTCATCCTTTAATAAGAGTAGGTACCTATATTTTGTTTTGCGTTCTTTATTACTGTACTTACAAAATAAACGCAGCATATATTTAAATTTAATAAAGACTAGAGAACTTTTAAAGATCCCTCATATTGACGTAACCTATCAAATTACGTGTAGAAAGAAAAAATACGTCTTATAAAATTCACTTATATTTATTAACATAACAGATATATAGATATTATGATATGATAAGCACATATAGATTTCATTCATTGACGCTATCTAAACTAGCTATATCTAATGGTTCTTTCATATTGTAAGATGAGTATTATAGATCCGATTATAGTATTCTTTTAACATTAACAATTTAATTAAATTTAACGTTTTACTCTTTTCAATGATCCTATTTTAATTTTTATTCTAAAATTAAGTATATAAGTAATAAATAGGATCTTATAGGTATTTGTAGGTTATTTTTATATCATTAACGACATTCCTGTAAGTATTTGGTATTGCGGCACCAAATAATAACGATGAAGCTTCGACATATATGATGGACAGATATTATGTCAATAAGGCGGTTTAGAGAATCTCTTCATTTTCCATACACAAATAGCATTCCACTGTAGTTAATTTAACTGTCCACCTGCTGAATGGACAACGATTTTATTTCACGAATAAATACGCAACGCAAAGATCTGAACCATCACCAACGACAACGTTAAAATGTTACCTTTTCTTAAAAAGAGACTTGACATTCGCACACCGGATAACAGATTAGTCACTACCTGGTACAGAAAAGAAATGGCTAGCAACCGTTTCTTAAATTACCATTCGACACACCCAATCAGATACAAACTTAACCTGGTACAGGCCCTCAGCCTTAGAGTACACATGTTGACACACCCGCTTTACAAAGAAGAATCTCTCAATCTACTGAAGTCCATTCTCATAGATAACTCCTATCCGGAATCCTTCATCAATAAATTTCTATATTCCAAAAGCTATGGGCAGTCCATTACCGAAACACCCAATGGGCTAACATTAGCGTCCATATCTAACAAAATACAGATTATTAAGTCCCCCCTCACTTCTGAACAAACCACTAAATATGCTTCGCTCCCGTACTTCCCACAAATCACTACCAAGCTTAACAATATTTTCTAAGACAAAAACTCCATTGTCCCCTCTAGAACAAACTAATGTCGTCTATCAAGTATCCTGTGCAGAGTGCAACTCCTGCTACATTGGCCAGACCAGCCGCTCCCTTCAAGGTCGACTAACGTCCCACAAAAGCGACATTAGGATTTCTAAACCATCTTGTGCCCTTGCACAGCATGCCATTTCAACCAAACATAGTATCGACTTCACAAATACCAAAATACTGTGCAAACAACAAAATCATAATAAGCGATCCATCCTTGAAATGTGTCAAATTCTTAAACATCCATCCTCCCTAAATAAGAGAACCGACATCGACAACTTGAGTCAGATATATCACTCCCTCATCATACAAAATAAATAAAAAAACCCCTTACAAGACAGTAACTTCAATCCCATTTTTCTTTCCAAATTTCTTCCCGTTTTTTTAAAAAAAATGTCCGTCCCTGTTCCTCGTGATAATTTCCTTAAGAGTTGTAAATCGTAACCCGCACCATGCATTCCAAAGAAACACATAGACGACAACAAGCCACATGTGAAAATTATGACGAGCTGATCCAAAACAATCGAAAAGATTAGTGTGGTTTGACCCTCGAAAGAGCTTAAACCAACGTTCAAATGAAGCCATCGGTTAAAATTAAATGAACTAATGTTCTTACAGTTTTACTTGTATTTTTTTGTTTCGTTTCTCTCGTTTAATTTGTAATCTTTAATGTTAAGTTATCGTAGAGTTTTTATAACATCTATAAAAAAACCCTACAAATTGTTTGTTTTTGTAAGTATGAACCCTGTTGGTTTGTTTACTTATATTCTAAAATCTTTTTTATTTGTAGTGAACTGATGATGCTTTTAAAAATAAAAGCGAAACGTATTCGAATAAATCAATAAAATAGTTGACGACTTTTATTTGCCAATTATTGACCGATAAAACCTCTGCTATTCAACCATTGAATATATTCCAAATATATATATATATATATATATATATATATATATATATATATATATATATATATATACATCTAGCGGTTAATGTAAGCTCCGTTCTAAAACGGTATTATACTAACTCCGGCAGAATATACACCGTGTATATTATTATCTAAGTAGCGCTTTATGTAGACTCCGACCAACATGTAGCATTAAGTGGACTCCACAATAGGATAAACCATTTTTGGGATCCGTATTTACCATGATGCGTACATTTCTAAACTCCTGAGATGTTGCCAATAATTGTATTAGTAGTAGATTTTCAAATTTTACAGCAGGTACATTTTAACACTTGAAATTTATTTAAATATCGATCAATTTAGTCATGAAGGAATTTCAGGATTATTTCGCTAATGTAGTTAAATATAAATTGTTAACCGACACATAACTTTATTTTACTTTTTAGTTTTAATAAACAAGGCGGTAATTTATATTACTTATTTTATATATTTTTAAACATAAGAAAGTGTCTATTATAAACTCGGAAAAGTTAAGTTTCCATTTTTATTAATTAGTATTTTTTATTAAAAGGCATTGTCACTAAAACATTTAGTTCATAAATGTACGTAGATCGGATAGAGTAATCGTGTAACAGTTTATGAAATTAGAGACCCCTTCGGTAGGATTATAATGTTTGTTACCCTACTAATTAAAGAAAACTCAAACAACAGGGAGATCTTTATAATTTTTGGATTACTGCAGTTTATGACATGCAATATTTGTTTCATAGCGTAGTTGAATTTAAACTACAATAATTTATAAATCAATCTTTAATAACATACTTTTTTACTGTCTAATTTCAATAGATATGTCGATTTTTAAAAAAAATATTTAATGCAATAAAGTCGCGTAGAGATTTTCACTAAACATTTAATTTTAAAACTATTATAATAAAAGTCCAAGCAAAGTATAAAGTCTAGGGAATTCAATATCCCACTATAGATTTGTTTTATAGACTATCGTAAAGCGTTCCACAGAGTCAAATGGATACACTTTTGATTGATACTAAAAGAATTAGGTGTACAACAACACCTAATTTTGCTTATAACTGAACTGTACGAACACACTACTAGACCATTTAAACTAACATTAAAAGAAGATTGAAAATCAAAACGAAATATAAGTATCTGGGAAAAATTTTTCAAACGATATTAATATTAAAAGGGAGTTTAAAGAGCATCTGACAAAGCATGCTAAACCTTAAGGCGACTAAACCACACAAAATGGTTATTTGAGAAAAATTATAGCTCGTTCCAGAAAGAATTGTAATATAACATTAATGTAGATTAAGAAGAAACGCTGAAGAAAAAATCAGTAGCGGTTAGCCTAAATAAAGAAAGGCAAAAAGAAGATGTAATTTGATGTTTTGAAAAATCTGATCCGAAAACTGTATGAAAAACATTTCATAGTATAGACATCGAGCGCGGCGATGCCTCTGCCGTCTGGCGGCCTTTATCGACTTTTACTACCATTTGACTATTTGTGTACGATTTTGTGTATGGTTAAGTGGCACACCACAAAAAGTGTTTTTATTTTCTCTTTTGTTCAACAATTAAAATGTATTGCTATACTTTTAGATGTTCCAATACAATAAAGGATAATAAACATAAAGCACAGGGTACAAAATTTTATTATTTTCTATGCGCTAGTTATTATAAACACATAAGCTATATTACAATTAAAAACTATGACCACTATGAAAAAAATACGGTAGACTATGACTACATTTGTGCTTTAGCACTATAGTAAGAACAAGATAAAAATGTAAATTTCTACATATTTATATTAACAAGAAATTAATAAAACTTTTGTTTGGTATTAGTAATTTCGTTATTTTAGAATATATTATGAAAAATGTTGTTGATATTACAATATCAGATGATAGAAATACAAAAATAAAAAACAACTTCCATCCATCCAATGGCGCTACAGCCCAAATCGGGCCTTGGCCTCCTTCAACAGGCTTCTCCAACCATCTATATTTACCGCTGTTCTTTTCCATGAACGCGTTCCCAGGCAGTTCCTGTCATCCTCATCGACTTCATCTTCCCATCTCTTTTTAGGTCTTCCAACAGGTCTTTTTCCCTGCATTCTTGCATTTAATAATTTTCTGGGGATTCTATTCTCATGCATGCGGACCACGTGCCCTGCCCATCGTAATCTCTGCAGTTTAGTATGTTGTGCTAGAGGTGGTTCGCTATATTGCTCGTATATTTCTCTATTGTACCTAATTCGCCAGTTGTTGTTTTCACTTATTGGGCCCAGGATCCTACGTAATATTTTTCTTTCAAACACATCTAATGCATTGGCAGATTTCTGTGTCACCACCCATGTTTCGCAACCATAACTTACTATGGGCCTGATTATTGTTTTATAGACCCGGAGTTTTGTTTTCCGGTGTACGTCTCGCGATTTGAATATGTGGCCCATCGCGAAATAGGCTTTATTTGCCAGCACAAGCCTTCTATTTATTTCCGGTTCTTCTTCATTGCTTGCGACCAGATCCATTCCTAGGTATGTGAATCTATTTACATGTTCTATATCGTCAATAAAGTGTTGTTGCACCGGTCTATTTGATCTGGTTTGTATGAGTAGTTTTGTTTTATTTGTATTTATTGCTAGCCCTACTGCTTCTGCACTCTGTTTCAACTCAACGTAGGTTTCTTCCGCTGCATTCATTGTTCTGCTCATTATGTTTATGTCATCTGCGTATGCTGCTAATTGGGTAGACTTGTTTGTAAGTATGTTATTTCCGCTCACCGTCAACCGTCTAATTACATATTCCAGAACAAGATTAAAGAGCGTTGGAGCTAGTCCGTCGCCTTGTTTCAGTCCTTGCGTTATCGTAAACGCATCAGTGATCTGTCCCTGAATACATACCTGTGCTTCTGTTTCTGTCATTGTCATTTGCACTAGTCGTATTAATTTTGATGGTATGCCAAATTCTTTCAGTATATTAGGTAGAATTGTTCTATCTATTGAATCATAGGCTTGTTTAAAATCTACAAAGAGATTGTAAACGTCCATGTCATATTCCCATGCTTTGGCTAGTATTTGTTTAACTGTAAATAGTTGGTCAATGGTAGATCTATTTTGCCTAAACCCTGCTTGATATTCCCCGATGATTTTTTCCGTGAGAGGTTGTAGTCTTCGATTAATGATGTTTGTGAGTATTTTGTATCCCGAATAAAGTAAAGAGATGCCTCTATAATTCTGACACAACAGTTTGTCTCCTTTTTTATGAATAGGGCAGATTATACTTTTCTTCCATTGTTGGGGAATTTCTTCTTCTATCCATATCTCTCGTATTAGCTGGTACATCTGTTGTGTCAAATTCCTTCCTCCTTGCTTGAGTAGTTCTGCCGGTATTTTATCTATTCCCGGTGCTTTATGGCTTTTTTGTATGTGGATTGCCGTTTGGACCTCCTCTAGCGTTGGGGGTCTAGTTAATTCATTTTCTTCTCCATCTTTCCCCAGTTCTTGTTGTTGTACCTCCTGTCGTGCCTGCTGCTGCCACTGTTGTTGTAATGGTAGTTGTGTCCCTTTGTTTAGTAATTCCTTAAAATATGTCATCCAGGTTCTCTTAATTTCGTCCATATCGCTAATGATTTCACCTTTCTTATTTTTGCAGAGGCTAGTCCTCGGTTTGTATCCTTGTCTTACAAAAAACAACTTACCTTTTCAAAACAACAATCAATCACTTCATTTTATCACGAAAAATTTAAAAATTGCAATGTAATTGAACCCATTTTGTGAGCTATAGTTACATTGATACTTATGTGGCAATTAGCTGTAAAGTCATTAGTCTTTCTCACCGTATCGTATTTTCATGATATTTTTTGTAGGCAAGCGGTTTAGTTTGTGTAATATAATATCCCCAATTCGTCTCATAATATTTAGTTTTCAAAACAGGTGTTACGCTAATTCGGTCACATTTTTTAAATAACTTTGCAGTACATTTGAAAATAAGTCGACAGTTTTCCTTGAAGTCTTTACTTGTATAATACATTACTCCTTGTTAAATTAATCAGTTTATTAGGTAAGCCTAGTTCTGCAATGGTATTTCATAGTTTTATTCTTATGGTTATATCAGTGCTTGTTTAAAATCTATAAATTACTAGTTTAATGTTTTTTTTTGTATTCCCAACATTTCTCATTAACTGCCTAATAGTGAATACCTAATTAATCAACGATTTATTAGTTTTTCTAATTCCAGACTAATAGTCTCCTATTTGATAGTTCACCTATTCACTCAATCGTTCCAGGTGTATCAGAAAAAATACTGTATATCCTAATAATTAATAGATGTATAGCTTATATATATCTTATATCGCTATAGTTTGTGCAGTACATTTTATTACCCCTTTTGTGTATGGTATGCTTTTCAGCAAGTTGGTACTTGTGCTTACTTCTAAATATACAGATCAGCTGTTTAACTGCCTGTACTGAACTTTCTTCCTTATTTTGCAAATATATATAAAAATTAATAAAACTCTGACATACCGTTGATTAAAATATTGGATACCCTATACTATTAAATCAACGGAAATACTAAGATCACACGGGGAGAATATTATGGGTTATTTCTGGTTTCGTCACAATTTACACTGAAATTACTAACAAGAGAGTGCTCTTACTTCCACGTTCAAATTGATATATAGAACCAACAGATGCTAGTTATATACCATCAGTACTAATAAAATGGAAACTATCAAATTAATGTCAATTTCATTGAATCAAACGTACTAACCTTAAAAATGGTCATTTAAGGAAACCCGCCTCAAAAACATTGACAATAAATTAAAAATAGTTTAAGCGTTATAAAAGTAACAGAGCAGCAAAGCTCACAGCATGAGAATAGTGCCTTGTACTTTTACATAGCAATTTGTTCTCACAATTTTATAGTTTTTCGAAAAATGAACTCCGATTAAAAGATTAAAACGTCAAATAAAATGTAAAAACCTATTCATATTTTTAAATATAAAATGTTCAATTTAGAAATTGAACATTCTTAATAAATGTATAATCTAATATTTAAGCCTGTTTATGTTTTACAGACTTGGAAAACACTGAACAGACAAATATTTATTCTTTTATATACTAGGTTCTAAAAAAAGTGTACTCAAAACGAATAAATATTATCTACCAAGTGTTTTATTCCAGTTTCATATGAAAGCACTAGATCTTAGATATTATAAATTTCGTCATAGGTGCTAATTTGAAATGAAAACCAAATGATAGAGCATATAGTGAAATATAAATATCTCAGCCCTCTATTGCCCGACTTTTTTTGTAAACTTAAGGGAAAATGTTTTAATTTGTATATGTGCTCAAACATCCATTCATTTACAACTAGTATTTTTTTTAGATTTTTTAAATTTTGTTTGGGGAGAGTTTTGGGAGTATTGCCCTCAGGCAACTGTGGGCAGCAAAAACTAACGAATTAAGTTATATACTTATTTATTATGCCAATCAAAAAAACAAATATTTGTAGTTGTAAAAGATAAAGCAACTTTACATTTATCGCACATTACTTTAGAAGTATTACAGCATTCTGGTTTTTTGCATCTTCCCTTTTTTTTGAAAATACGGGCCAGTCGAAGGTTTGGTCAAGCCTAACTTCCTTCGGTGGTACAATAGTAGTAGGTCCTCTCTTCCGTTTTTTTACAATTTCGTTTTCAATTTTACTGAGCCTGGGACGTCTTTTGTTTTTGATCTGGTCAGTTCTTGCTAACAGTACGCTACATAAGTGGGACTTAAACTGTAACAAAGGCAACTGATTTTTCTTTCAAAGTAATCGCAATCACGACGATACAACAACCAGCTGTTAACAACAGCTAAATCCAGAAGGTGAAAAAATATTTTTAGATACCACTTTTTAGATTTTATGTCTGTTCGGTAAAGAGCAATTAGTGAATCCATAAGATCGACACCTCTCATAAATTTATTATAAAATTGCACTGAATTTGGACAGCATACAATAATTCTTGATTTTTGTTTCTTATCCCACCTCTTGACTAACGAAGTAGGCTCAGAACCAACAAATGTACTAAGCAAATGAACCGGTTTATTATCGTACCACTTTAATGCTGTTAGTCTTATGCCATCTGCTGTAGCGTGCTTTTCTTCTACAGTACCTCTACCCTGTTTCTTCATATTCTTGTCATCAGAAAAATGGCAATTAGGCAGTCTGTTTGGACGAACAGTTCCCAAACATTGCAATTCACGTTTTTCCATTTCATTCTGCAACTGAATGCTATTAAACCAGTTGTCAAAATATACTTTATAGTATTTGTTTGGTTCGACTATCTCACACAATCTTATTACTACATTACCGCTGGTGTCTACATTAGGTAAATGAAGAGAGTGTTCAACAGTTCCTGTATATAATTCCCAGTTATAAACAATACCATTGCTATCACGCAAAACAAATGCCTTGTATCCCCATTTTTTGGGTTTATTCTTCATATATTGTTTTAAAGAATGTGCCCCTTTGAATGGTATCATTTGTTCATCAATACACAATTTTTCACTCATTGGAATACTCTGAAAATTTTGACATGGACCGTTGATGAATGGTCTAATTTTGTATAACTTATCATTATTGTTGAGCATATTTTCGTTATTATTGAAATGAATTTTAGTTTCTATTTCTTCCCAGCGATTCCTAGATATAGTGTCAACTATTTGAGCTGGTATAAATTTGCTTCGTACAAATCATCTTCATTTTCCATTTTATTTGATCTTGGATCGATTGATATCTGAGTACCTATGGAAAATTCATTATCACTCTCTTATTATCACTGTCAAAGTCAGAGTCTTTGGATTCCTCGGATATTTACTGCTTTTCCCGTAGAACGTTTTTGTATCCATCCTAAAAAAATTATTTAAAATAATATGGTCCAGTATGGATTCAAAGTAACATACCTGTTTTTTATCACAGTACTGAAACAGCACAATAAAATAAACAAATTTCAACGGTAATCAATATATAAATGCTGATATAATGCCTCGGTACACATTTTTATATAAACTAATAAGGCAGTCATGTCCATTAACCATTTCCATATAGGTTTCGTCATAGGTTCATAGAGTGTATTAAAATGTATAACCAAATGTTGCCTGAAATTAACAGAGGGCATCTTAGAGTCGGAAATTGTTTTAAAAAAGTTTTCTGCATCAAAAACTTCTTTGTTGCCTTGAGTACACACGGGGCTATAGAGGGTTAAAATAGCTGTATCGCGCGAGGATAAGGTTATTGATGAGGAAAAAAAGACCTATCACTGAGGAAGTGAGATAGTAATTGGCAAATGCAAAGAGCACTTTAATTACATTAAATGAAATATGCATTACAATCTATCATGATACACATATCTTGATACACATGAAACAAGACAATTAATAAACACGTTAAGAGAATCTTAAGAAATAATAACCAAAATTTAACTTTTAATACGCAGAAGAAATACTAATATACAGAAGATACACAAATTAAAAAAACGTTATCCACTTATTGTACGCAAGAGAGATACCTCTAGGAAAAATTAAAACGCTCAAGAATATATACCAAAACAACACAATCAAAGTAAAAGTAGAAGAAGAACTAACCGACCCTATTGAAGCTGACAATGGGTTGAGACAGGAATATTCCCTGAGTCCCCTATTATTCAACCTGATTATGGATGAAATAATAAAAAAGTAAGAACTAAAAAAGGATACCAAACGGAAGAAAAACAAATAATATATAATATATGTAATATTAATCTGCTGTGCAGACGACGCAATACTACTCTTTCAAAGTGAAGATGATTTACAACGTACGCTGCTCCAATTTCATACAACCGCCAGAAAATTTAACATGTTATTTCCCCAAAAGAGACAAAATGCATGGTTACTACCGCAAATTTACTAAGATGTTAATTGGAGCTAAAAGGTCAGATAATAGAACAAGGGTTGGAGCTTAAATATCTAGGCATCACATTATCTAGCTAGGGAAAGCTCGAAACTGAAGTGAAAGATCTAGTGAATAGAACAAACAGAGCCACAGGCTGCCTAAATGAAACATTATGAAGAAATAAAAATATCGGAAAAGAAACGAAAGGCATAATTTACAAAACAGTCATCAGACCAATAATGACATACGCGGCAGAAACAAGACCTGATACAGAGAGGACAAAAAGGATGTGAAACAGCAGAGATGAAAACAGTTAGAAAAATTGATGGTAAGACACTATGGGACAGAGCTAGAAGGTTAAGAAATAGAAGAGTAGAACGGAACGATCATGTAAGCCGAATGACAACAAATAAAACAATAAAGACGGCAAGAGACGGTTAACCCATAGGAAGACGATCAGTAGGAAGACCACGAAAACGATGGAAAGGCAACTTACTGGAAGCACAATGAAAAACAGACAGAGCTATGTCTATATAAAAAGAAAAAGAAGAAGAAGATACACAGGATAAACATTAAAATAGCTGCAAGAAAGATAAAATAAATCAGTCATATTAATGTAGAACAGCAGAGGACAGAGTGTTTAGAGAAAATAATGAATGTCATATTAATGTAGAATAGCAGAGGACAGAGTATTTGTCATAGCTTTGGACAAGTGCCCAATTGAAAAAAGAACACAGGGCGTTCAAAAAAGACGGAGCTCTAGAAAGAAAACAGAATAGATTTAAAAAAATAAAAGCATAAACATGTCTTTTCCTACTTTTTTAATATTGAAGATACGTAAATAGAATATTGAATTAAAATGTAAACTTTGATATCTGTGATAAACCCATCATCTGAACAGTGGCACCAACAAACTTATTTATTTTCCACAAAGAGGCTCTTTAGAACCTAAAATTATTACTATACAAATCTGATTCGACATATCGTCAAAAAGTAATAGACGACATGTAAAATTTAAATTTTTAATAAAAAGATTACGCATTACTTATGGGGTTTAAAGAACGAGCCTTTAGGAAGATTGGAGTACTAATAAGACCACCGCAATCGGTCATACCCCGGGTAATGATTAATTAATTAATCGGCTAATTCTTCAGTCACCCCTTTAATATGATTTTGTCAAATTGGTCCTTTTTAGGACCAACTATTCTAATAACATATGTCTATAACTGTTAAGGGTATATCTCAAAATCAAAAAACTTTACTTTACTTAAATTTATCAGACATATGAGTTAACACGAATCTGACTAATTTCTAGTACAGGAAACACATATAGGGACTAACCTAGGGTATATAGCTGATCGCTGAAAACCACATTATAGATATAGACATACTATTTCTGTCGGAAAGTAAGAAAGGATAAAACCAGTCAGCTGAGAGAACCTTTTAACGATGTGGGGCTTGGATCCACAATCTACATACTTAATGAAAAATAACACAACTACCGACCTTGAGGATCTGAGCACAAAGCTTATTACGCAATCTGGACCAAAAACACTACAATGACTTATCCAGATGATGAACAACTGTATTTAAATTAGGAGATACCCAAAAAATAGAGACAAGCTAAAGTTGTTACCTTACTTAAGCCTGGCAAACACTCCAACGACCACAAAACTATCGGCTAATATCTTTATTTTGTCAGCTATTCAAAATACTTTTGCACAATATCGTTAATATGATATCACCGATATTAGAAGAAAAACTTAAATTAAAAGACAAAAGTGGCTGTAGACAGGGAAGATCACGTACATCACAAATACTAAATCAAAGACGGGTACGAAAAATGTCGGGTATCAGGGGTGGTATTTTCAATCTAAATGCCGCTTACGACACCTTAAATTACAGAATATTTCTCCAAAAACTATATGATATCCCTTTAGATAACAAACTCACTTATATTGTCTGCGTATGCCTACACAATAGAATATTTTTTGTATCGCTCAATGATAAAAATAGCAGATGAAGAACGGTCTCGCTTGGGGTAGCATAAAGGCCCCTACACTGTATAACATTTACACAAACGAACGATCCATACCGGTAGATACTAGAACTTCTATTATATAGACGATACACCTATTATTACACAATAAAAATAAACTATGAATCAATTTTCAGCCAAAATCCCTGAAAAACTCGTGTGTGCTCCTTTAATCTCCCTAACATAGATGCTTTCACAAAACTGAACATCCAATAATGTCATGAAATTGTTGAACGTAGACTTCATATAAATTTCTTGAAAATAATTTGTATCGCACGGGGACAGTCACAGATCATTGTTTAAAACTAAAAGGTGAATTGAGGACCAGAAATAATATTTTTCGCATGCTTGTCAGCTAAAAATGAGGTGCGCGTCCTTCCGCCCTTAAAACATAGACGCTTGCACTGTATGCATCTGCTGCCGAATATACCTTGTTAGACAAATTCTTTCTTTTTGTGCACACTACTACCCATTTTAAAACAAAAATATCTATTGTAGCTCTTAACCATATTTATTTTGAAATAACCTTTTTATCGAGATATCATATATAGTACACAAATAAGACCAGAACTAAAATAATAAAAAAGCTTTATACAAGATATCGCAGAAGATTGGATGAAATAAAAGTAGTTTTTATTAATCGGATGCTTACATAAAACGTACAAAGACATACTCACGTAAACAAAATATATTACGAAATTTCTGTAGTTAAAAAAAACATTGAGTTCGGCATTTAACTAATAAAATTATATTAAATAAAAAAACAACATTTTCAAAAATGCAGAAAAAATAAAATTTCCTATGCAAGCGAACATTCCATTAAATAATAAGCCCAAATCCTTTTGTATTTATATACCTGTTTTTAAAGAACCAGTTACCTCTTAGTACGTAGTTATACCAGGTAATAAGATATCCTTTGTTACTCAGTGTAATGCGTATGACATTACACTGTCTACGAACAGTAGATAAAAATAAGGAGCGCATATGAACCGCTCGGGATATATGTTAAAAATATACGGTATAATCGCACAGTTGCCAAACTCTCAGAGCTTACTTAAACCGATAAACCTATGGTTCAATTATACATTGAAGAAGATCTCAACGACCCCTATAATATATACACGTGAACTAAACGATATACATTTATGATACAGGGGTATTTACGGGCTCCAAAAATTTTTTATAAATTATTAAACTCTACATGTTGATGAATCGACAGAACCAATATTATGGAATGGTCAAGTGAGCTCCGTATATCGGTACCCACTTGACCACGGAGCTCTATTGAACCTGAATTTTAACATGGGCGGAGTCCACTTTATGCCGTAGATATATATATATATATATATATATATATATATATATATATAAATATATATATATATATAAATAAATATATATATATATAAATATATATATATATATACATATATATATATATATATACATATATATATATATATATATATATATATATATACATATATATAATGTATATATATATGTATATATATATATATATATATATATATATAGATCTAGCGGTTAATGAGGGCTCCGTACTAAAACGGTATTATACTAACTCCAGGCGAATATACATCGTGTATATTATTATCTGGGTAGCGCTTTATGTGGACTCCGACCAACACGTCGGATTAAGTGGACTCCGTAATAGGTTAAAACACTTTTGGGATCCGTAAACATTTCTTTGCGTACACAACTAAACTCCTCCGATGTTGCCAATAATTTGATTAGTCGTAGATTTTTAAATCTTTCAGCAGGTACGTTTTGGAACTTCAAATTTATTTTAATATCAATCAATTTAGTCATCGAGAAATTTCACAAATAGGTACTTGGTTAATGTAGTTAAATATTTTATGGTGGTTATTTATATTACTTGCTTTAATTATTTTCAAACTTAAAAAAGCATTTATTATAAACTTGGAAATGGCTAGTTTTCGTTTTATTTATTATTATTTTTTGTTAAAATGTATATGCACTTAAACTTTTAGTCTCTAAATGTACTAACATCGAGTAGAGTAGTCGTGTAACAGTTTAAGAAAGTAGAAACCCTTCGGTAGGATTATAATAAACTACATAAAATTGTAATTTTGTCTTTGTAATTTTTCAATTCCTGAAATTTATGACGTGCAATATTTGTTTCATAGAGTAGTTAAATTTAAACTATAATAATTTATGGGAAGCGTTTAAAGAAGTAATCGCTAACCTTAATTAGAATACGGCACAATAAGAAGATGAAACTTACTGTATTTTTACTTATTATATTCACAAAAAAAATATCCAACGTAAAA
This sequence comes from Diabrotica undecimpunctata, assembly GCF_040954645.1. NCBI lineage: Eukaryota > Metazoa > Arthropoda > Insecta > Coleoptera > Chrysomelidae > Diabrotica > Diabrotica undecimpunctata. The sequence goes on from NC_092803.1 coordinate 101,551,914, forward strand.
TTTAACAAGTTTTAATGTAGTTGTAGTGAAATTTGACTTCTTATTACGATACCGGATCCTGTAAAATTTTAAATACATTAAATCTCCCGTAAATTATTAAACTTATTCTTAGAATAAAATAACAAACTTCTTAGTAATTCGGTACAATATACCGTTCACAATTATGTGATAATGTGTAGTTGTCAAGATTGCACGGTCATGTGCCATAAGGTTTCATCTTTCATATAAACATCGATAGTTTTTAACTTTGGGTGTATTTGATTCCACCGTGCTGTAACCGATCCAACTTGAAAAGTGTTATTTTACATAAAATTAGAACGTTGGCCCTAATAATGACCTATAAATATACATTGTTAAAAATTGTATACATTTATCAATTTAAAACGTTCTTTGTCGTCTTCTGATCTTCATCTCCATTCGTTCCTAATTAAGCACATGTTATCCACAGGATACCTCTCTCATTTTTAAATCATTACTCTTTTTGCCTTTTGCCATGGTTTTCTTTATTTTGTTTATTCATATCGTTTTTACTCATAACAAATATTGGGTAGATTATTGTATCATTAAACTTTCTCCTTATACGTCCGTATCATATAAGTTGTCTAGTTATTTTAGCGTATATAATGACGTATGTTAATTCCATTTTGTTTAACAATAAAACAGCAAAACTTCTACAAAATTATTTCTATCTTATCACTACAGCTGTTTGGGAGAGTGCCTTTCTCAAGTCTCAAGTTTCTCGAATCCATCAATCATCCATTGTATTTCTTATACTTTCATTTAAATCCTCTCCAATCAAAGATTTTGAAGCAGCTTTGCTCCATAGTCCATTTTTGTTGCTTTTTGTCACTGTTTCTCCTTTCTCTTTATCATTATCAATACGTAGCGCTACAACACTGGGTAGGTCTTCGCTGATTACAACTTATCTCCAAGTTGATCGATTTTCCACGAATCTGCAATCAAATGAAATGTTCATTTTTTGAGATATGATTGGATGTTTTCTCTCCATTGTATACTGACATGCCCAAGTGGCATTCTTCTGTGCCAACTTCCTTCCACACCAGTTCTACAAGTTTGACATCTTGGCGTCTATGCACGTGTCCGATATACCTTAAGGGATTTATTTTCCTGAACAATATCTTTATGCGAGCTTTCTTTATTCAGTATGTTTTCTTATTCTATACGGATTTGTAGCGATATGATAATGAGTTCTTAAGCTATTTTTTTGTGGCATTTTAAAGTAATTACTATTTAAATGGGAATAAGCCACAATTAAAGCTTAAAGTTAGTTTATTGACGTTTCAATTTCCACTTCGGAAATCGTTCTCAAAATACACACATTAGTGAGAATGATTTCCGAAGTGGAAATTGAAACGTCAATAAACTAACTTTAACCTCTAATTGTTGCTTATTCCCATTTAAATAGTAGTTATGATAATGGAGTTAAATAAAAATTTCTGATTATTTTCCTTTCAAATATTCGGAGTGCTTCCTTATTTGTTTTAGTCATTCTCCATGACTCACATCCATGTATTAAAATAGGTCTGAAGTTTGAATTATGCTCTGTATTTCTTTAGTGGCATTATTATTAGGTAACCGTGATTAGTGATATAAGATATTTAAAGTGTTCCATACTTTCGAAATTATGGTTGTTGACTTAAATGTTTTTTCTAAATTTATTGAATTGGTTGATTGGTTTTCTGTTGATTCGCTTGTATTTGGTTTTCATTTCGTTGATTTTAAGTCAAACATTTTTTGTGCTCTCTTCACTTTATTGAAGTTTGTGGACGGAATTAATGGATTACATCTTAAATAGGCATTATTTCTATTTTAGTAAGCTGTTCATTAATTTTTTGATTATTGGAATCGAGAATCTGTATTTTATTCGACTGTTTTATAACACAGAGTTTCTTGGAACATATTTTCATCTTTGGTTTCCAGTATCATTATTACAAGGATTTTGCTGGATATGGACATAGTGAACCCGGTGGTATGTACATGATGTTTTCATAACCAACGTTCAAAAATTTTTCTTACTGTAAATTTATGATTATTTTACTAGGAAATATAGTGTTGTTTAATAATAATAAAGTTCAAGCAACAATTCCTATATGCATTAACTCGGTAATGATAATTCTGCTCCCCGATACCAGGTAGCAGTCCCGAAAACATTAAAACTGCTACACTCATGCTTCTCATTATCCAACAATTAGCCAGTCCAGAACTATAAGCCTTATTATGACACTGATATTGCTGCTGCTCCTCATAAGTGAATAGAATATGCAAGGAAGGTTTTGACAATTTAATAGGATTTTGTGTGTTAGAATATTATTTCTCCGAGAAAGTGAAGAATATCTATTTGCTATCCGGATTTAATCCATAAATTAAATAATAGAATGCTCTAAAACAATGCTAGTAGCAGCAAAAAAAAGCGGTCTAATAGTCATCATCATCATCATCAATCAGCCCTGAGTTGTCCATTGTTGAACATAGGCCTCCTCTAGACTTTTCCATCTGCTTCTGTTCTGCGCCTCTGCTATCCAATTGGTCACGATTCTTTTGAGGTCGTCGGTCCATCGCTTTGGGGGTCTTCCTCGGCTTCGCTTGTCAACCCGTGGTCTCCACTCAAGCAATTTTTTTGTCCAACTGTTGTCTTTCATTCTTGCAACATGTCCTGCCCATCTCCATTTTTTTTGTAACATGTTCGATAATGTCTTCCACTCCGGTTCGTCTACGAACTGCCCCGTTTCTTATTCTATTGCTTAAGTTTATTCCAAGCATTGATCTCTCCATGTTTCGTTGTGTCCTTCTCAATTTTTCGGCTGATGTTTTTGTGAGAGTTAAGGTTTCTGCTCCGTATGTGAGGACTGGTAGAACGCACTGGTTAAAAGCTTTTCTTTTTAAATGGATCGGTATATTTGTTTTAAATACGTCTCTCATTTTTCCGAATGCAACCCAACCCAGACTTATTCTTCTGAGTAGCTCGCATGTTTGGTTATCTAGCGTTAACCTTATTTCGTGACCCAAATACACATATTTTTCCACAAGTTCTATGGGCTACTTTTCGATTTCTATTAGCTCATTGGGGACGAGATTGGTCATCATTTTTGTTTTTCCATAGTTTATTTTTAAACCGACTTTCTGGGTTACTTGCTGTAGTTGTTGTAGCATAACTCTGGCTTCTCCTAAGTTGTCTGTTATGAGAACAATATCATCGGCATATCTGAGATGATTGAATATCTTTCCATCGATTCTAATACCCTTTGATTCAAACTTTAGCCTTTAAAATGCGTACTCCATAACTGTTATAAATAGTTTTGGCGACAAGGTATCTCCCTGCTGTACCCCTCTGCCAATTTTTATCTTCTCAGTGCAATGGAGGTTAACGGTTGTTGTCGCATTTTCGTATATATTTCGAATAATATTTGCATACCTATGATCTATTCTGCATTCTGATAGTGCTTTTAAGATAGCAACTGTTTCGACTGTGTCAAATGCTTTGTGGAAGTCGACAAAGATAAGAGCAAGGGGTCTGTTATATTCGATAGACTTTTCAACTAGAGTTTTAAGGCATTGCAAATGGTCGTTTGTTCCGTGTCCTGCTCGAAATCCTGCATGTTCTTCTGATTGATAGAAATCGAGTTTTGCTTGTAATCTGTTTGTCAGTATTCGAGTAAAGAGCTTGTATAGGTAGTTAAGCAAACTAATTCGCCTATAGTTTTCGAGATCTGATTTATCCCCTTTTTTGTGGAGGAGGATTGTAACCGAATTTTTCCATTTACTTGGAATGTTTTCACTATGCAGACATAGAATAAAAAGTGTTTGGATTCGGGACATCAAAAGTGGACCTCCTAGTTTAATTGTCTCAATGACTACACCATCTTCCCATGGAGCTCTATTATTTTTCATATTTTTGAGGGCACGTTGAACCTGACCTCAGCAACTCCAACAATGTCCCAATTGATTTTATTAAGTTCAGATTCCATTTCTATGAATTTTTCTTCTGATAGCAGGGTTCTTGCATTGAAAGTTGCAATTTTTAGAGATATATATCTGTTAGATGGTTTTCTAAAATATGTCAGAATTTTGCCCCCCCAGAATCCGTGGGACTGACTGATAGTCTGACTGATAGTCTGACTGATAGTCTACTAGTCACTAATGAGAAAATCAAATAAATGTTCTTTAACATACAAAAGAGAGGATCGAAAGTAGGGCATAACAGAACAATAAAGCCATATAATTTTGAAAGATTGCAGCGTCTTAGATGCCGTAGGTAATGTTGTTACATAAAAAATAAAAGGGAATATTTAGGTAGCTAACTGATGTTTATGTATATATCTTTTAAATCCAGAAGTCTAATTCGAATCTCTAAAATCAGGATGTATAAAATAGTGATCAAACCAGTGCTAATGTGTGGATACGTGACGAGAACGTATTAATTAGACCAGGATTGCTAGAAAAGCCATCAGAGGTATTTTCCGACTTACAGAGGTCCGAGTACTAACCAATACCGAACAGAGCTAATTCCAAGGTCAAACACATATATAAAGATAGCAACGTCGTACAAGAAACTAAATCTCAGTGCTCAAGTTGCGCTGGCTTTATCCAAAGACTCTATAATAACTGCATTGCCAAGTTAAATTGGGAGGATGCCCCAAGAGAAAAAATGACTTTAAGACTTCCACAAATGAAGGAGGAGGTAACATATGGTCAGAATTAGGAATAATGAGACTATCTACCGACCCATTATATTTATCAACACCTGCTATCCTACCTACAATCAATACTTATCTGTTGTGGAATATCAAATCAATTACATGTAATCAAACGAACTAGGCTTAAAAAAATTATCGAAGGAAAGGCACTTCAGAAATATTGACATAAATTTTAAAAACGTCATTTACCTGGCTGTATTTTCAATAGGACAGAGAAGACAAAAAGAAGAAAAGGCAATAGAATCTTGTTCCGTTCTGACTATACGATGACGATGATCTTTATATAACATATAGGGAGAAAGAGAGAATAATGTTTATGTTTAATTTAGAAGTCGCTGGCTTTCTCCCTTTTGAATTGGGTATGTATATGTATTACCATAGAAAATAAAAGCAAGAGAACTATAATTATAAAACGAAAAGATTACGAAATGAAAAGATTATATAAATCCCTTATATTTACACAGACTGTTTTACAAAAGGTGAAGGACAGCTGTTTTACAAACTTAATATTATTAGACGCATTTAGGATCAATTTCACTCAAAATATGATATGCTAAAATATGATCCGACAGGAAAAAGGCAATGACTTTTACAGCTGATTGCCACATAAATATATCAATGTAACCCAAGTATGATGATTTTTGCCACAGCAAATTTAAAATGTTCCATACTTTCGTAGTAGTTGTTGACTCAAATGTCTCTTCTGTTGATTCGCTTGTATTCGGTTTTCATTTCGTTGATTTTAAGTGAAACATTTTTCGTGCACTTTGTTAAAGATGTTTGCGGACCGGAGAGAGTTTCTTATGAGATCCATATCATTAGCATATGCCAGGAGTGCTTTGTACCTTGGCCCGTTAATGGATTACATCTTAAATAGGCGTTATTTCTATTTTACTAAGCTGTTTATTGATTTTTTGACTATTTGAATCAAGAATCTGTAGTTTATTCGACTGTTGAATAAAACAGACTTTCTTGGTGCATATTTTTATCTCTGGATTTTTGTTTGCCGTCTTCTTATTACAACGATTTTGCTGGATATCGACATAGGGAACCTGGTGGTATGTACATGATGTTTCCATAAGCAACGTTCGAAAATTTGTCTTACTGTAAAGTCATGATGATTTTACTAGAAAATATAGTGTTGTTTAATAATAATAAAGTTCAAGCAACAATTACTATATGCATTAACTTGGTACTGATATCTCTGTTTTCCGCTAACAGATGGCAGTCCCGAAAACATTAAAACTCATGCTTCCTATTATCCAACGATTAGCCAGTCCAGTACTATACGCCTTATTATGGTACTGATATTGCTGCTGCCCCTCATGAGTGAATAGAATATGCAAGGAAGGTTTTGGCAATTTAATAGGATTTTGTGTGTTAGAATATTATTTTTCCGAGAAAGTGAAGAATATCAATTTGCTATCCGGATTTAATCCATAAATTATTAGAATGCTATAAAATAATGATATAAGCATAAAAAAAAACGGTCTAATAGTCAGTAATAAAGCATATAAATGTTCTTTAACATACAAAAGAGATGACGTAGAGTAGGGCATAACGTAACAATAGACCCATATAATTTTAAAGGATTGCAACATTTTAGATATCGTAGATAACGTTGTAACATAAGAAATAAAAGGGACTATTCAGGTAGCTAACTGATGTATATATAACTCTTATAATACTTTTAAATTCAGAGGTCTAATACGACTTTCTTAAATCAGGATATATAAAACAGTGATTAAACCAGTGCTAATGTGTGGATATGTGGCCAGAAAGCTAACAAAACAATGTACGTAAAACTCAGGTATTAATTAGATCAGGATTGCTAGAAAAGCCATCAGAAGTATTTTCCGACTTACAAAGGTCCGCGTACTAACCAATACCAAACGGAACTAATGCCAAGGCCAAACACATATATAGAGACAACAACGTCGTGTAAGAAGCTAAATCTCAATGTTAAAGTTGCGCTGGCTATATCCAAAGGCTCTATAATAACTACATTGCCAAGTTAAATTGGGAGGATGCCCCAAGAGAAAAAATTCCTTTGGGACTTCCACAAATGAAGGGGGAAGGTAACATGAGGTCAGATTTAGGAATAATGAGACTATCTACCGACCCATCATATTTATCAACACATGCCTGTTCAACTACCTGCTATCCTACCTATAGTCAATACTCATCTGTTGGGGACTATCAAATCAATTACATGTTATCAAACAAACCAGGCTTAAAAAAAGTTATCTCAGGAAAGGCACTTTTAAAACGTTATTTACGTGACTTATTAAAATTTAAATTTTTAATGAAAAGTAAAAGATTAGCCATTTGTTATGGGGTTCAGAGAAGAACCTTCACGATGTTAATTTTTTGAGATATGATTTGGATGTTTTGCATCTACCTTAAGCAATTTATTTTCCTAAACAATATCGTTATAAGAGCTTTCTTTATTCAGTATGTGTTCTATACGGATTTGTAGCGATATGATAATGAGGTTAAAACAATTTTCCTATTATTTTCCTTTCAAATATTCGTAGTTCTTCCTTATCCGTTTTAGTCATTGTCCATGATTAGCATCTATGTATTAAAATAGGTAAAAAGTTTAAATTATGATCTGTATTTCTTTAGTGGCATTATTATTAACCGTGATTATTTATCTAAGATATTTAAAGTGTTCCATATTTACGAAATTGTAGTTGTTAACTTTAATATTTTATCAAGATCTATTAAATTGGTCTCTTCTGTTGATTCGCTTGTATTTCTTCTTAGCTTGACGAATTCTTCTTTTTTCATTCTGTGAACTACTAGTGGGTTCTTTTTACGGAATTTTTTCATCACGTTTAGGTAATCATCAACGGTATATAAACGTTGTTGAAATTTTAGGGCATTTTCAAAATCTCCAAAATCACTACCATTGGGTAAAAGCTATGACTAGGGAAGTAATAGCGTAATGTAATTTTTTCAATGGTAGGATGAGTTTCCAAAATCATTTTCAGAATCAAAACTATTTTAATGCTGCGGTTTTGGCCGCCACAAGAGTCTGACCACAAAATTACATGTTTTGCAGAAGTAACATTTTCTTCAATGTGTTTCTTAAGACAAATGCCTACGTCCTGGGCTCCCCGACCAGCTTCACCTTCTATCCAAATATAACAATGACTTTTTTTATTCTTGGCGCTATGGATACCAAGGTTGTAAATACATAATTGACGCTTATAATATACAATATTTATTAGAATTCTCGAAAGGGGAAGAGTTTTTCTTTAAATCAAAAGAAAAGGTTTCCACTTCTGGTTGATCGTTGCTTATCTTCATGTCTAGCTTTCTTTCTTCTAAGTGCACATTTTTTCTTTTTTTAATGCTTAATTGTTCGTTATCTGCGCAATTTTTAATTTCTAATTCGAAACAATCACATCTACTACAAGTATCTTTTTTCAACTTTTTTCTTTGAAGATTAAATCGTGTTAAAAACATTTTTTTGTAAAACGAAAATTTAACAAGGTCATTGTCTGCTTTTTTAATATACAATTCATACATTTTACTTAATGTTATGTCTTTTGTTAAGTATTCTCTTTCTGTGTTAGCTCTTCTGTAATGTGACTATTATAGAAAAATTTAAGCAATAACTGAAACTACTTCTTAACCTAAACGCCTCAACAAGTTGCCAACGTCACCATTGTTAACCACGTTTATGTACATATGTTGCCAAATATTCGATTTACAATCATTAAAACGCTCGCAAGAGGCGCTTGGTCCAAAACTAATACACAAAAATTAGTCGCTTGCTCTAATTATGCAAAATTCAAAATCCAAAATAAAAAGAAAGGTACTTAATCTTTTTAAATATATCTGGTTATCCGTTACTAACAGGTTAATGGGATTTATTACGTAGATAGTTTATGCTTTTTTCTATCTTCTTCTTTAAGTTCCATCTTCTATCGAAGGTTGGAAATCATCATGGCTATACGGACTCTGTTGACTGCCGCTCTATAAAGTTGTACACTACTGCATTCAAACCATTCCCTTAAGTTTTTAAGCCAGACTATTCTTTGTCTTCCCACATTTCGCTTTCCTCGGATTTTGCCTTGCATAATAAGTTGTAATAATGCGTATTTTTGCCCTCTCATCACATGTCCTAATTACTCAAGTTTTCGGCTTTTGATAGTTAATAATATTTCCGCTCCATTTCCTATCATTCTAGTTACTTCCACGTTTGACATTCTTTGAATCCATGATATTCGTAGGATTCTTCTGTAACACCAAATTTCAAAGGCGGCCAACTTATTCAGATGGACTTGTTTTAGTGTTCACGCTTCCAAGCCATAAAGAAAAGTAGAGCGTAACATCGAAGCATTCTCAGGCTCTAACTTTATATCCCGAAAACAAAGAAACTTTTTAAGTTTAAAAAATAATGCACGTGCTATTTCAGTGCGTGTCCTAATTTCTTTTGTTTGGTCTACATCTGATGTTATCCTGTTGTTCCTCTTTTCCACCAGAAAGCGCCATAATCCACAATTTAAGGAAATGGGGCTGGGTCTAGTGATGCATAACGCCGTTCATATAGCAATTTGTTGTCACATGTTTATAGTTTTTCAAAAAATGAACTCCGATTTAAAGATTAAAACGTAAAACAAAATATAAAAACCTACTGAACCTTATTCAGAAAATTTCAGAAAAGAATAACTTTTGTGAAAGATTGTGGGACACAGTCATATTTTAAGATAAAAACTTCAATTCAGAGAGTGGACATTCTTAATAAATGTATAATCTAATATGGAAGCATATTTATATTTTACAGACTTAAAAAGCACTGAGCACACAAGTATTAATTTTTTTATGTACTAGGTCGTAAAATAAGTATACTCAAAACAAATAAATATTATCTACCAAGTATTCTACTCCACTTTATTATCAATGCATCAGATATATTATAAAGATTTCGTCGTAGTTGTAAATTAATAGGAGATAAAACCAAATGTAGAGCATATAGTGAAATCTGAATATCTTAGAATAACTATATCGAGCGGGAACATTATTGATGAGCAAAAGGGAGACCCATCGCTGAGAAAGTGACAAAGCAATTGGCAAAAGCAAAGGGTACTTTGTACTAAAGTACCCATACTCTAAAGCATAAGCAGGTCTTTTCGTACTCTTTTAGTAAGTGATAGATTCGACCGTTACTTGATGGAAATTCATTTTATCTAACAATTAAACAGGTATGGGTTTACACGTCATATTTTGTAACTGAATAAGTTGAGGAGGGGATAACTGTTTGTCTCAAGTTGGTCATTCAGAATTATGTCTGTATTTTTTAAGTTGCTAATTTCCATAGATTCTAATATTCATGGAATCTACAGATATCTTAAGGCCTTTATTATAAATACACTTTTTTAGTAATAAAAATATATAAATAGAACCTAGAATACGCCTGTAAAAGTTTGTAACCTTTGATCTCTGGGATAAACCCATCTCCTGAACAATGGTGCCGATATATGTAGGTAAAATTTTCTACACCTATTTTAACCTGTTTATTTCCTCAATATCAATATATGAGTTGTAACCGATACCACAAACTCATTTACTTATAGAGACTATATATTGACTATAGTTATTACTATACAAATCTGACTCGAAATATCGTCTTAAAATAACAGTAACAGAGAAGTGAAAGATTAGTCATTTTTTATGAAGTTTAAAGTAGAAGCGTTCACGAAAATTGAAGTACTAATAAGACCACCGCAATCGGGCGTACCCTGGGTAATGAATAATTAAGTAATCGTTAATTCTTAAATCACCCGTTCAATATGTTTTTTGTCAAATCGGTCCTTTTTAGGACCAACTATTCTAATTATGTGTAAAAATATTAAGAGTATATCTAGAGATAAAGACACTCCACTTTACATATGCGCTTAACAAAATGCAGGAAGCACATAGATGGCCAATCCTATGGTATTTGGTATTAAGCTAATCGCTGAAAATTACATATTAAATGCAGGCAAAGAAGCAAAGAAAAACTTAATAATGAGAGAAAACAAAACCAGTCAGCTGAGAGAACCTTTCAACGATGTTGAGCTTGGATCCGCTATCAATGTATATAATGAACAATATACGGCTCCTGGCTGAAGATCTGAGCACAAAACTAACTATAAAATTTGAACTAAAAATACAACAATGGCTAATATCCAAAGTCTTTAGACAAGCAAAGCAAAGACAAAGTTGTTTACCTTGCTTAAACCTGGCAAAAACTTCAACGACCACAAAAGCTATCGGCCAATATAGGATCTATTTATTTTGTTAGCTATACAGAATACTTCTGTACATGATCCTTAATAAAAACCGATAATAGAAGAAAAACTCAAATTAAAAGACAAAAGTGGCTATATATGACAGGTTAGATCCTATATGTCACAAATACTAAATCTTGCCCAACACAGCGAAGAGAAGTACGAAAAATATCAGGTATGAGGAGTGGTATTTGTTAATCTAAATGCCGCTTATAAATAGTTATTTAAATAACTTATAAAATATTTAGTTATAAATTAGTCAGCCAAATTCAGGGAATATTAAGACTCACATCCATACATAAGCTCTACAATATTGTAGCTATCAATCCACCTAATATCCGAAGATAAGTAGCTAGAGAGCAAAAAAAACAAAGTCCAGATTCGTCCCGATATACAAACAAAAATAAGCTGCTCCTCGCCATCTGATCCCTCGAACGGAACTTCCTTATGGTAGTTATCTTCCTTAAATCTGCCAGGAGGACTCTTGCCTGCAAACACCGGTTAACTTGTGTGCATGTGGGGTGGTACAAGACTTATCACACTTTCTTAGTTAACTTTACCGTTCAAATCGCTCTTTTTGAAGGGACAAGGTTTATTTATGTGAACTGAACACGTAAAGTACAGTCAGTAAGCTATTACTTATAAAGATCATTGCAAATTTGACACCAACTCCACTTATATTGAATACATATTACCCCCATATTACCCCTAAATACGAGATAAAACATTCAGAAATATGTAATATTGGTGAAGTGGTATAATTCATGTTAGAAAAATTAATCATTCTTCCCTTTTTTGTGCACTACTACCCATTTTAACAAAAAAATATCTACTCGTATTTTAGCACTTAAATATTTATTTTGAGATAACCTTCTATCCAAAATTAAAAAATAGAATAATAAGAAATAGAATCCAGAAAAATATAAAATAATAAAATAGAAGAAATAAAATAATAAAAAAGCTGTATATAAGATATCATGAAACAATGGATGAAATAAAAGAAGTTGTTATTAACCGGATTCTTAAATAAAACGTATAAAGACATACTCACGTTAACAAAATGCATTAGGAAATTTTCGCATATGAAAAAACACATCCAACTTGGTAATGAAATCCTTTTGTATCTATAAATCTATTTTTAGAAAAGCACGTACCTACCAAAAACAGGTATTTGGTAGTACACATATCTGTTACATACTGTAATGCGTATGAATGATAACAAAAGTAAGGAGTCTATATGAACCGTTTAGAATATACGCTGGAAATAAACCGCTTAATACCATAGTTGCCAAACTATCAGAGCTTACTTAAACCGATATACGTATGGTTCCAATATACACGGAACAAGATCTGAACGACCCCTATAATATATACACGTGAACTAAGCGATATACATTCATGATACAGGGGTACTTAGGGGCTCCACAAAATTTTTAAAAATTGTGAAACTTTACATGTTGACGAATCGACAGAGCCAATATTATAGAATGGTCAAGTGAGCTCCGTATATCGGTCGCCACTTGACCACGGAGCTCACTTGAACCTGAATTTTAACATGGGCGGAGTCCACTTTATGCCGTAGATATATATATATATATATATATATATATATATATATATATATATATATATATATATATATATATATATATATATTGTATGTACAGACTTGCGAAGCAGAGTGATTGTAGAGAGATTGCAGAGAGATTGTATATATATATATATATATATATATATATATATATATATATATATATATATATATATATATATATATATATTGTTATGATTGTTTATTTTGAGTTCAAACTTAGTTTATTGAGCCAATAAAAATATTATAACTTATCTGTTATCAAAAGTGAAATAATCCTTATATTACCTGTGTTCGATGGATTTAAAAGATTTTCTAGTTGTCTTTTATCGGGAGAGAAGAAAGGATAATAATACAAATATATTATATTACAAAGATTTACGTTTCTTTATTTTATATGAACGAATAAAACAATTATTAAATTTTGTCGTTATCTTATCAATCAGCATACAAGAAAATAAATCAAATTATTATGATAATAAGATTATAAAGCTACATACATTTATATTACGTGAAAAACCAATTTTACTTAAAATTTTCTTTACTTGAAAAAAGAAGCCACAAAACTTTAAACTTTTGATTAGCCTAACAAAACCTCAGTTCTTAAATTTGAATGCTAATGAACATGATGTCGAAACGATTCTTCACAGATATTAAATTCAATTGTACAAACACTTACAGTTTATTTTCTTCTTGAGTTGTATGTTGGAACATACCCAGAAAAGTCCAGTCTCCTCAAAGATGTGATCTCCCCTTTTTGGCACCTCGGCTTCTTCTTTACGTCTCTGCAAACCTCCTTCAGACTACACAAAAAACACCTGATTCACTTCTCCAAACTCCGCTACTTATTTTTGACACCAGGACTTCCTTTTGTCAACTTGATGCCGTAAGAATACTTTCACATATACTTTATAAAATGCCCACGGTAGATACAAGGACCTCTTTTAATCTACTTGTTATCTCCTTCTTCAAACTATTCACTTCTTTACGTTACGCCGGTATCCAAACTCACGAACCACACCCTATCTTGAGAAAAACGACTGTTTCCTTTCGATGACCAAAATATGACTAACTTCTCCTCTCTCATGATCGACTCACCAAATTCCCATTTAAAAACGACCGTCCAATCAAAAAGCTTAAATTGTGTTTACTATGATATTGGAAAAGCCTAATTTCGGTTTCAGAGAAAACTAAATAGCTTACTTTAAAATTGGTTTTTTTCAATACATCATTTATACATATTTCAAAAGATTAGAATATGGTCATTTAATGCTCGACTCTACAAACAATGAAGAGATTAACTTACAGGTAAAATGTCTTCTAATTCTAAACAAAGGTTTTTTTGATAATTTTGTTTGCAACGGAAACAGGTCGTTTGCCAAACAAATTTCTATTCTTATCTACACTAAATCTTATCTTAAATTACTATATACAATTTGTTTATATTGATATCTTGAAATTTTATTTCGATGGATTTTTTTATTTATTTTTCTTTGGTTGGGAAAGAAGAAACACAACAAATCCCCGCCTTTGCATATGATAAAAATTACTGAATTAATTAGGGATTTTTCTCTATGCAAAAACAATAAAGAATAGTCTTCCAACATTTTTTTAATTTCTTCTTTCACCTGTTGTCGATATTTATATGGGATCGGGTACGTCTTCGATTGAAAGTTTCCCAAGTTTTTAACCTCAAAAGAATGTTGGTGCTTTTTTGCCACTCTGTTTTCCTCATTTATTAAAGTTTCGTGTTCTTTTAACATTAGACTCACCTCATTTTCTTTTTCTTCTCCACATATCAATTTTCTTTCTTTTTCCTCAGATTCTTGACACATATTTATCGCACATTTTTCCTCCTCTTTTTCATCAATCTCTTCCTTAAATACCACTGTTTCAATCATATCCTTTTCATTTTCCTTTGTTGACACTATTTCTTTTTCTTCTTCGGGGCTTATCCCTTCTTTTGAGGAATCTCCGGTAGTGACTTCCTTTATCCTTTTCTTAAGTTTTCTTCCTTTTCTTCTTTGTCCTCGCTTCGTTGCCAAATTCGTTTCCACTGTTTGTTCTTTTTCCGAATTATCAATTTTCTTTTTCACATGTTCATTTTTCTGACTGTCCTGTCCTTCTTCTTTTTCCTCTGTGATTTTCATCGTGTTATTTTTGAAATCTATCACCACATGTTTTTCTGCCAATTCATCCACTCCTACGATCATATCATGCGACATGTTTGGCATCACAACACATTGTAGTGCATAAATTTTCTTATCCAATCGTACTTTCACTCGTATTCCCTCATTTATCGTTGCCAATGTCCGTTTATTTGCGCCCACCAAATTTACCCGTGGTATTTTGTAGATCAAATTCGTTAAATTAACTTCCTCTATTAGTTTTCTGTTGATCAGTGTCATTTCCTATCCAGTATCAATCATAATTTTAATCGGTGTCTCGTTGATAAAACCATCTACAAATTTCAGATTTGCTCCACTTATTTTGTCCTTATTTTCTGCCAATTTAATAAATTCCTTCGGGTGACAAAAAATTCCTGTTTGTTTCTTTGTCTTTAGTGAGCGCCTTCGTGAAAAGGACGCTTGCTGTTCTTGTTCGCTTCTACTTCTGTCGCTTTGTCTCTCATCCTCATATTCCTCTATATGTGTGTTGTTGACCGCTCTTCTATTTTCTCTTGGTCTCTCGGACCCGTATCGGTTTCCGCGATTTTCCGGTTCATTCGTTCTATTATTATTTCGGTTTTCCTGATATGTGCGATTGTTGTTTCTATTCTGGTTCTCTCGATATCTGTTTTCGTTCCATTGCCGATTTCTTTGTTCATAATTTACTCTTCCGTTGTCTCTACTTTCGTTTTCCCTCCTCGGGACAAATTCTCTTCTTGTGTACTCTCTCCTAAAGTTTTGTCCTCTATCTCTATAGTCTTGATTTTCTCGTTGTCTATAATTTTCTTGCGTTCTCCTCATTTTTCTTTCTCTTAATTTTGCTTCTCGTATTTGTAAGAATTGACATAAACTGTCAATATCTTTGTAGTTTTGTAGGGTTATGTGATCTTCTAAGGTATCTTCAAAATGTCTGGCTATTAGTTCCACTAGCTGTTCGGACGAATAGTTGTAATGTAAGTGTCTTGCATTGTTGTATAGTTGTAGGGCATATGTTTTTTCTGATATACCTATACTATCCTGGTATCTCCCATTTTGTAATTCCTTGTTTATCTCTATCTGTTGTATTTTCCCCCAGAAATAATTCAGAAATTTTTGTTCAAATGTTTGCCAAGTTTGCAATTCTTCTTCTTTGCTATCAAACCATAAACTTGCCTCATCTTTAAGATGGTTCCTTATCGTTTCCTTTGCTGTGTCGAAATTACCGATATGTCGTACTTTCTTTTTTAAATTGTTGATGAAAATTACTGGGTGTAATTTTTTTACGTCTCCGCCCAACTGTATTTTTACCTCGCTTGTTCCATGGATAACCATTTCCCTTCTTTCCCCGGAATTTTGTTCCTTTTTGATTTCCTCCATTTTTCTTTCTATTTCTCGCATGTCTTCTTGTAAAACGTTTTCAAATTTTGTTTCTAATTTTTCTAATTCCCTTTTCTGGCAATTTTGTATCTCCTTCATTGTATTTTGGATATCTTTAATCTCTGTCTCTTGTTTTGCATTCTTTAGGGTTATTTCTTCTATCTGTTGTATCAGTTCTTTCTTTATCCTCTCAACACATCCTTTAATTTCCTGTTCATAGTTTTCCAGATGCTGCTCTATATTCCTGTTATTTAGTTCTATTGCTTGTCTTGTTTCCCGTTGGTTTTCTTCCATTGTTTGTTTTGTTTCATCCATTTTTTGTGATGTTTCTTGTTGATTTCTATCCATTTTATCCATTTTTTTTTATGTTTCATTCATTGTTTGTGTCTGTATTTGCATCATTGCTAATAATTTTTCCAGCATCCCTGTTTCTTTTCTTTCCTCCATTATTGTCGCATTTCCTTCATTATCCGATCCTTCATCAATAATTGTTTCCTCTTCTATCTTATCCTCTTTCCTTTCTTGCGTTTTGCTTTGACTCCTTGTGGTCGACATGTTCGTTAGATTATTTATCCCCGCCAAATGTGAAGCTTTGAAATTTGTGCAATAATATCCCCGCCAAATATGAAATTCAAGTAATGTTGCAAAGACGAAAACTTTTTCTCTTATCCCAAATGCAATAAATTCAACTAAATGCAATAAAATTTTAAAACTTTTGTCAGTTGTAAAAATCAATAAAATATCATAAATTATATCATGTAAAAATTTGTACCTAGAGAAATTTGAACTGTAATTTCATAAAAGCAAATATTATAAACTTTAACCATCGGCAAATAAATTTTCAATCAATCTGCTTTCTTTCTCTATCCGTTTAAATTTTAACTAGAAATACTTTCTACGCCCCACGTTGGGCGCCATTTGTTATGATTGTTTATTTTGAGTTCAAACTTAGTTTATTGAGCCAATAAAAATATTATAACTTATCTGTAATCAAAAGTGAAATAATCCTTATATTACCTGTGTTCGATGGATTCAAAAGATTTTCTAGTTGTCTTTTATCGGGTAGAGAAGAAAGGATAATAATACAAATATATTATATTACAAAGATTTACGTTTCTTTATTTTATATGAACGAATAAAACAATTATTAAATTCTGTCGTTATCTTATCAATCAGCATACAAGAAAATAAATCAAATTATTATGATAATAAGATTATAAAGCTACATACATTTATATTACGTGAAAAACCAATTTTACTTAAAATTTCCTTTACTTGAAAAAGGAAGCCACAAAACTTTAAACTTTTGATTAGCCTAACAAAACCTCAGTTCTTAAATTTCAATGCTAATGAACATGATGTCGAAACGATCCTTCACAGATATTAAATTCAATTGTATAAACACTTACAGTTTATTTTCTTCTTGAGTTGTATGTTGGAACATACCCAGAACAGTCCAGTCTCCTCAAAGATGTGATCTCCCCTGTTTGGCACCTCGGCTCCTTCTTTACGTCTCTGCAAACCTCCTTCTGACTACACAAAAAACACCTGATTCACTTCTCCAAACTCCGCTACTTATTTTTGACACCAGGACTTCCTTTCGATTTTCGTTTCCTTTCGATGACCAAAATATGACTAACTTCTCCTCTCTCATAATCGACTCACCAAATTCCCATTTAAAAACGACCGTCCAATCAAAAAGCTTAAATTGTGTTTACTATGATATTGGAAAAGCCTAA